>NW_027141740.1:5000-20378 GCF_036365525.1 Heterodontus francisci
GCGCAGTTTTGTGTTTATAATACTCATTTCTAGAGTTTAGTTTCACGAGAAGCTGCCACTTTTATTTGGCCCACGCCTTGAGTTGGTGTCTGTCCGCTCGCCTTGCCAACTAACTAGGACTACGGATGCTTCCCAACGTTTCGCCGTCAACTACGGCTTCATCAGGGGAACTGCATTATGGCAGCACTTGGACCAGGCACAACGGAAGGCGTGTCACTTTCAAGTTAGGTTTAGGGTAAGCGGGCAGTTTTGTGTTTATAATACTCATTTCTAGAGTTTAGTTTCACGAGAAGCTGCCACTTTTATTTGGCCCACGCCTTGAGTTGGTGTCTGTCCGCTCGCCTTGCCAACTAACTAGGACTACGGATGCTTCCCAACGTTTCGCCGTCAACTACGGCTTCATCAGGGGAACTGCATTATGGCAGCACTTGGACCAGGCACAACGGAAGGCGTGTCACTTTCAAGTTAGGTTTAGGGTAAGCGGGCAGTTTTGTGTTTATAATACTCATTTCTAGAGTTTAGTTTCACGAGAAGCTGCCACTTTTATTTGGCCCACGCCTTGAGTTGGTGTCTGTCCGCTCGCCTTGCCAACTAACTAGGACTACGGATGCTTCCCAACGTTTCGCCGTCAACTACGGCTTCATCAGGGGAACTGCATTATGGCAGCACTTGGACCAGGCACAACGGAAGGCGTGTCACTTTCAAGTTAGGATTAGGGTAAGCGGGCAGTTTTGTGTTTATAATACTCATTTCTAGAGTTTAGTTTCACGAGAAGCTGCCACTTTTATTTGGCCCACGCCTTGAGTTGGTGTCTGTCTGCTCGCCTTGCCAACTAACTAGGACTACGGATGCTACCCAACGTTTCGCCGTCAACTACGGCTTCATCAGGGGAACTGCATTATGGCAGCACTTGGACCAGGCACAACGGAAGGCGTGTCACTTTCAAGTTAGGTTTAGGGTAAGCGGGCAGTTTTGTGTTTATAATACTCATTTCTAGAGTTTAGTTTCACGAGAAGCTGCCACTTTTATTTGGCCCACGCCTTGAGTTGGTGTCTGTCCGCTCGCCTTGCCAACTAACTAGGACTACGGATGCTTCCCAACGTTTCGCCGTCAACTACGGCTTCATCAGGGGAACTGCATTATGGCAGCACTTGGACCAGTCACAACGGAAGGCGTGTCACTTTCAAGTTAGGTTTAGGGTAAGCGGGCAGTTTTGTGTTTATAATACTCATTTCTAGAGTTTAGTTTCACGAGAAGCTGCCACTTTTATTTGGCCCACGCCTTGAGTTGGTGTCTGTCCGCTCGCCTTGCCAACTAACTAGGACTACGGATGCTTCCCAACGTTTCGCCATTAACTACGGCTTCATCAGGGGAACTGCATTATGGCAGCACTTGTACCAGGCACAACGGAAGGCGTGTCACTTTCAAGTTAGGTTTAGGGTAAGCGGGCAGTTTTGTGTTTATAATACTCATTTCTAGAGTTTAGTTTCACGAGAAGCTGCCACTTTTATTTGGCCCACGCCTTGAGTTGGTGTCTGTCCGCTCGCCTTGCCATCTAACTAGGACTACGGATGCTTCCCAACGTTTCGCCATTAACTACGGCTTCATCAGGGGAACTGCATTATGGCAGCACTTGTACCAGGCACAACGGAAGGCGTGTCACTTTCAAGTTAGGTTTAGGGTAAGCGGGCAGTTTTGTGTTTATAATACTCATTTCTAGAGTTTAGTTTCACGAGAAGCTGCCACTTTTATTTGGCCCACGCCTTGAGTTGGTGTCTGTCCGCTCGCCTTGCCAACTAACTAGGACTACGGATGCTTCCCAACGTTTCGCCGTCAGCTACGGCTTCATCAGGGGAACTGCATTATGGCAGCACTTGGACCAGGCACAACGGAAGGCGTGTCACTTTCAAGTTAGGTTTAGGGTAAGCGGGCAGTTTTGTGTTTATAATACTCATTTCTAGAGTTTAGTTTCACGAGAAGCTGCCACTTTTATTTGGCCCACGCCTTGAGTTGGTGTCTGTCCGCTCGCCTTGCCAACTAACTAGGACTACGGATGCTTCCCAACGTTTTGCCGTCAACTACGGCTTCATCAGGGGAACTGCATTATGGCAGCACTTGGACCAGTCACAACGGAAGGCGTGTCACTTTCAAGTTAGGTTTAGGGTAAGCGGGCAGTTTTGTGTTTATAATACTCATTTCTAGAGTTTAGTTTCACGAGAAGCTGCCACTTTTATTTGGCCCACGCCTTGAGTTGGTGTCTGTCCGCTCGCCTTGCCAACTAACTAGGACTACGGATGCTTCCCAACGTTTTGCCGTCAACTACGGCTTCATCAGGGGAACTGCATTATGGCAGCACTTGGACCAGGCACAACGGAAGGCGTGTCACTTTCAAGTTAGGTTTAGGGTAAGCGGGCAGTTTTGTGTTTATAATACTCATTTCTAGAGTTTAGTTTCACGAGAAGCTGCCACTTTTATTTGGCCCACGCCTTGAGTTGGTGTCTGTCCGCTCGCCTTGCCAACTAACTAGGACTACGGATGCTTCCCAACGTTTCGCCGTCAACTACGGCTTCATCAGGGGAACTGCATTATGGCAGCACTTGGACCAGGCACAACGGAAGGCGTGTCACTTTCAAGTTAGGTTTAGGGTAAGCGGGCAGTTTTGTGTTTATAATACTCATTTCTAGAGTTTAGTTTCACGAGAAGCTGCCACTTTTATTTGGCCCACGCCTTGAGTTGGTGTCTGTCCGCTCGCCTTGCCAACTAACTAGGACTACGGATGCTTCCCAACGTTTCGCCGTCAACTACGGCTTCATCAGGGGAACAGCATTATGGCAGCACTTGGACCAGGCACAACGGAAGGCGTGTCACTTTCAAGTTAGGTTTAGGGTAAGCGCGCAGTTTTGTGTTTATAATACTCATTTCTAGAGTTTAGTTTCACGAGAAGCTGCCACTTTTATTTGGCCCACGCCTTGAGTTGGTGTCTGTCCGCTCGCCTTGCCAACTAACTAGGACTACGGATGCTTCCCAACGTTTCGCCGTCAACTACGGCTTCATCAGGGGAACTGCATTATGGCAGCACTTGGACCAGGCACAACGGAAGGCGTGTCACTTTCAAGTTAGGTTTAGGGTAAGCGGGCAGTTTTGTGTTTATAATACTCATTTCTAGAGTTTAGTTTCACGAGAAGCTGCCACTTTTATTTGGACCACGCCTTGAGTTGGTGTCTGTCCGCTCGCCTTGCCAACTAACTAGGACTACGGATGCTTCCCAACGTTTCGCCGTCAACTACGGCTTCATCAGGGGAACTGCATTATGGCAGCACTTGGACCAGGCACAACGGAAGGCGTGTCACTTTCAAGTTAGGTTTAGGGTAAGCGGGCAGTTTTGTGTTTGTAATACTCATTTCTAGAGTTTAGTTTCACGAGAAGCTGCCACTTTTATTTGGCCCACGCCTGGAGTTGGTGTCTGTCCGCTCGCCTTGCCAACTAACTAGGACTACGGATGCTTCCCAACGTTTCGCCGTCAACTACGGCTTCATCAGGGGAACTGCATTATGGCAGCACTTGGACCAGGCACAACGGAAGGCGTGTCACTTTCAAGTTAGGTTTAGGGTAAGCGGGCAGTTTTGTGTTTATAATACTCATTTCTAGAGTTTAGTTTCACGAGAAGCTGCCACTTTTATTTGGCCCACGCCTTGAGTTGGTGTCTGTCCGCTCGCCTTGCCAACTAACTAGGACTACGGATGCTTCCCAACGTTTCGCCATCAACTACGGCTTCATCAGGGGAACTGCATTATGGCAGCACTTGGACCAGGCACAACGGAAGGCGTGTCACTTTCAAGTTAGGTTTAGGGTAAGCGGGCAGTTTTGTGTTTATAATACTCATTTCTAGAGTTTAGTTTCACGAGAAGCTGCCACTTTTATTTGGCCCACGCCTTGAGTTGGTGTCTGTCCGCTCGCCTTGCCAACTAACTAGGACTACGGATGCTTCCCAACGTTTTGCCTTCAGCTACGGCTTCATCAGGGGAACTGCATTATGGCAGCACTTGGACCAGGCACAACGGAAGGCGTGTCACTTTCAAGTTAGGTTTAAGGTAAGCGGGCAGTTTTGTGTTTATAATACTCATTTCTAGAGTTTAGTTTCACGAGAAGCTGCCACTTTTATTTGGCCCACGCCTTGAGTTGGTGTCTGTCCGCTCGCCTTGCCAACTAACTAGGACTACGGATGCTTCCCAACGTTTCGCCGTCAACTACGGCTTCATCAGGGGAACTGCATTATGGCAGCACTTGGACCAGGCACAACAGAAGGCGTGTCACTTTCAAGTTAGGTTTAGGGTAAGCGGGCAGTTTTGTGTTTATAATACTCATTTCTAGAGTTTAGTTTCACGAGAAGCTGCCACTTTTATTTGGCCCACGCCTTGAGTTGGTGTCTGTCCGCTCGCCTTGCCAACTAACTAGGACTACGGATGCTTCCCAACGTTTCGCCGTCAACTACGGCTTCATCAGGGGAACTGCATTATGGCAGCACTTGGACCAGGCACAACGGAAGGCGTGTCACTTTCAAGTTAGGTTTAGGGTAAGCGGGCAGTTTTGTGTTTATAATACTCATTTCTAGAGTTTAGTTTCACGAGAAGCTGCCACTTTTATTTGGCCCACGCCTTGAGTTGGTGTCTGTCCGCTCGCCTTGCCAACTAACTAGGACTACGGATGCTTCCCAACGTTTCGCCGTCAACTACGGCTTCATCAGGGGAACTGCATTATGGCAGCACTTGGACCAGGCACAACGGAAGGCGTGTCACTTTCAAGTTAGGTTTAGGGTAAGCGGGCAGTTTTGTGTTTATAATACTCATTTCTAGAGTTTAGTTTCACGAGAAGCTGCCACTTTTATTTGGCCCACGCCTTGAGTTGGTTTCTGTCCGCTCGCCTTGCCAACTAACTAGGACTACTGATGCTTCCCAACGTTTCGCCGTCAACTATGGCTTCATCAGGGGAACTGCATTATGGCAGCACTTGGACCAGGCACAACGGAAGGCGTGTCACTTTCAAGTTAGGTTTAGGGTAAGCGGGCAGTTTTGTGTTTATAATACACATTTCTAGAGTTTAGTTTCACGAGAAGCTGCCACTTTTATTTGGCCCACGCCTTGAGTTGGTGTCTGTCCGCTCGCCTTGCCAACCACCTAGGACTACGGATGCTTCCCAACGTTTCGCCGTCAACTACGGCTTCATCAGGGGAACTGCATTATGGCAGCACTTGGACCAGGCACAACGGACGGCGTGTCACTTTCAAGTTAGGTTTAGGGTAAGCGGGCAGTTTTGTGTTTGTAATACTCATTTCTAGAGTTTAGTTTCACGAGAAGCTGCCACTTTTATTTGGCCCACGCCTGGAGTTGGTGTCTGTCCGCTCGCCTTGCCAACTAACTAGGACTACGGATGCTTCCCAACGTTTCGCCGTCAACTACGGCTTCATCAGGGGAACTGCATTATGGCAGCACTTGGACCAGGCACAACGGAAGGCGTGTCACTTTCAAGTTAGGTTTAGGGTAAGCGGGCAGTTTTGTGTTTATAATACTCATTTCTAGAGTTTAGTTTCACGAGAAGCTGCCACTTTTATTTGGCCCACGCCTTGAGTTGGTGTCTGTCCGCTTGCCTTGCCAACTAACTAGGACTACGGATGCTTCCCAACGTTTCGCCATCAACTACGGCTTCATCAGGGGAACTGCATTATGGCAGCACTTGGACCAGGCACAACGGAAGGCGTGTCACTTTCAAGTTAGGTTTAGGGTAAGCGGGCAGTTTTGTGTTTATAATACTCATTTCTAGAGTTTAGTTTCACGAGAAGCTGCCACTTTTATTTGGCCCACGCCTTGAGTTGGTGTCTGTCCGCTCGCCTTGCCAACTAACTAGGACTACGGATGCTTCCCAACGTTTTGCCGTCAACTACGGCTTCATCAGGGGAACTGCATTATGGCAGCACTTGGACCAGGCACAACGGAAGGCGTGTCACTTTCAAGTTAGGTTTAAGGTAAGCGGGCAGTTTTGTGTTTATAATACTCATTTCTAGAGTTTAGTTTCACGAGAAGCTGCCACTTTTATTTGGCCCACGCCTTGAGTTGGTTTTTGTCCGCTCGCCTTGCCAACTAACTAGGACTACTGATGCTTCCCAACGTTTCGCCGTCAACTATGGCTTCATCAGGGGAACTGCATTATGGCAGCACTTGGACCAGGCACAACGGAAGGCGTGTCACTTTCAAGTTAGGTTTAGGGTAAGCGGGCAGTTTTGTGTTTATAATACACATTTCTAGAGTTTAGTTTCACGAGAAGCTGCCACTTTTATTTGGCCCACGCCTTGAGTTGGTGTCTGTCCGCTCGCCTTGCCAACCACCTAGGACTACGGATGCTTCCCAACGTTTCGCCGTCAACTACGGCTTCATCAGGGGAACTGCATTATGGCAGCACTTGGACCAGGCACAACGGACGGCGTGTCACTTTCAAGTTAGGTTTAGGGTAAGCGGGCAGTTTTGTGTTTGTAATACTCATTTCTAGAGTTTAGTTTCACGAGAAGCTGCCACCTTTATTTGGCCCACGCCTGGAGTTGGTGTCTGTCCGCTCGCCTTGCCAACTAACTAGGACTACGGATGCTTCCCAACGTTTCGCCGTCAACTACGGCTTCATCAGGGGAACTGCATTATGGCAGCACTTGGACCAGGCACAACGGAAGGCGTGTCACTTTCAAGTTAGGTTTAGGGTAAGCGGGCAGTTTTGTGTTTATAATACTCATTTCTAGAGTTTAGTTTCACGAGAAGCTGCCACTTTTATTTGGCCCACGCCTTGAGTTGGTGTCTGTCCGCTCGACTTGCCAACTAACTAGGACTACGGATGCTTCCCAACGTTTCG
Source organism: Heterodontus francisci (assembly GCF_036365525.1). Taxonomy (NCBI): domain Eukaryota; kingdom Metazoa; phylum Chordata; class Chondrichthyes; order Heterodontiformes; family Heterodontidae; genus Heterodontus; species Heterodontus francisci. Next base: position 11,892 of record NW_027141740.1, read on the forward strand.
CCATCAACTACGGCTTCATCAGGGGAACTGCATTATGGCAGCACTTGGACCGGGCACAACGGAAGGCGTGTCACTTTCAAGTTAGGTTTAGGGTAAGCGGGCAGTTTTGTGTTTATAATACTCATTTCTAGAGTTTAGTTTCACGAGAAGCTGCCACTTTTATTTGGCCCACGCCTTGAGTTGGTGTCTGTCCGCTCGCCTTGCCAACTAACTAGGACTACGGATGCTTCCCAACGTTTTGCCGTCAACTACGGCTTCATCAGGGGAACTGCATTATGGCAGCACTTGGACCAGGCACAACGGAAGGCGTGTCACTTTCAAGTTAGGTTTAAGGTAAGCGGGCAGTTTTGTGTTTATAATACTCATTTCTAGAGTTTAGTTTCACGAGAAGCTGCCACTTTTATTTGGCCCACGCCTTGAGTTGGTGTCTGTCCGCTCGCCTTGCCAACTAACTAGGACTACGGATGCTTCCCAACGTTTCGCCGTCAACTATGGCTTCATCAGGGGAACTGCATTATGGCAGCACTTGGACCAGGCACAACGGAAGGCGTGTCACTTTCAAGTTAGGTTTAGGGTAAGCGGGCAGTTTTGTGTTTATAATACTCATTTCTAGAGTTTAGTTTCACGAGAAGCTGCCACTTTTATTTGGCCCACGCCTTGAGTTGGTGTCTGTCCGCTCGCCTTGCCAACTAACTAGGACTACGAATGCTTCCCAACGTTTCGCCGTCAACTATGGCTTCATCAGGGGAACTGCATTATGGCAGCATTTGGACCAGGCACAACGGAAGGCGTGTCACTTTCAAGTTAGGTTTAGGATAAGCGGGCAATTTTGTGTTTATAATACTCATTTCTAGAGTTTAGTTTCACGAGAAGCTGCCACTTTTATTTGGCCCACGCCTTGAGTTGGTGTCTGTCCGCTCGCCTTGCCAACTAACTAGGACTACGGATGCTTCCCAACGTTTCGCCGTCAACTACGGCTTCATCAGGGGAACTGCATTATGGCAGCACTTGGACCAGGCACAACGGAAGGCGTGTCACTTTCAAGTTAGGTTTAGGGTAAGCGGGCAGTTTTGTGTTTATAATACTCATTTCTAGAGTTTAGTTTCACGAGAAGCTGCCACTTTTATTTGGCCCACGCCTTGAGTTGGTGTCTGTCCGCTCGCCTTGCCAACTAACTAGGACTACGGATGCTTCCCAACGTTTCGCCGTCAACTACGGCTTCATCAGGGGAACTGCATTATGGCAGCACTTGGACCAGGCACAACGGAAGGCGTGTCACTTTCAAGTTAGGTTTAGGGTAAGCGGGCAGTTTTGTGTTTATAATACTCATTTCTAGAGTTTAGTTTCACGAGAAGCTGCCACTTTTATTTGGCCCACGCCTTGAGTTGGTGTCTGTCCGCTCGCCTTGCCAACTAACTAGGACTACGGATGCTTCCCAACGTTTCGCCGTCAACTACGGCTTCATCAGGGGAACTGCATTATGGCAGCACTTGGACCAGGCACAACGGAAGGCGTGTCACTTTCAAGTTAGGTTTAGGGTAAGCGGGCAGTTTTGTGTTTATAATACTCATTTCTAGAGTTTAGTTTCACGAGAAGCTGCCACTTTTATTTGGCCCACGCCTTGAGTTGGTGTCTGTCCGCTCGCGTTGCCAACTAACTAGGACTACGGATGCTTCCCAACGTTTCGCCGTCAACTACGGCTTCATCAGGGGAACTGCATTATGGCAGCACTTGGACCAGGCACAACGGAAGGCGTGTCACTTTCAAGTTAGGTTTAGGGTAAGCGGGCAGTTTTGTGTTTATAATACTCATTTCTAGAGTTTAGTTTCACGAGAAGCTGCCACTTTTATTTGGCCCACGCCTTGAGTTGGTGTCTGTCCGCTTGTCTTGCCAACTAACTAGGACTACGGATGCTTCCCAACGTTTCGCCGTTAACTACGGCTTCATCAGGGGAACTGCATTATGGCAGCACTTGTACCAGGCACAACGGAAGGCGTGTCACTTTCAAGTTAGGTTTAGGGTAAGCGGGCAGTTTTGTGTTTATAATACTCATTTCTAGAGTTTAGTTTCACGAGAAGCTGCCACTTTTATTTGGCCCACGCCTTGAGTTGGTGTCTGTCCGCTCGCCTTGCCAACTAACTAGGACTACGGATGCTTCCCAACGTTTCGCCGTCAACTACGGCTTCATCAGGGGAACTGCATTATGGCAGCACTTGGACCAGGCACAACGGAAGGCGTGTCACTTTCAAGTTAGGTTTAGGGTAAGCGGGCAGTTTTGTGTTTATAATACTCATTTCTAGAGTATAGTTTCACGAGAAGCTGCCACTTTTATTTGGCCCACGCCTTGAGTTGGTGTCTGTCCGCTCGCCTTGCCAACTAACTAGGACTACGGATGCTTCCCAACGTTTCGCCGTCAACTACGGCTTCATCAGGGGAACTGCATTATGGCAGCACTTGGACCAGGCACAACGGAAGGCGTGTCACTTTCAAGTTAGGTTTAGGGTAAGCGGGCAGTTTTGTGTTTATAATACTCATTTCTAGAGTTTAGTTTCACGAGAAGCTGCCACTTTTATTTGGCCCACGCCTTGAGTTGGTGTCTGTCCGCTCGCCTTGCCAACTAACTAGGACTACGGATGCTTCCCAACGTTTCGCCATCAACTACGGCTTCATCAGGGGAACTGCATTATGGCAGCACTTGGACCAGGCACAACGGAAGGCGTGTCACTTTCAAGTTAGGTTTAGGGTAAGCGGGCAGTTTTGTGTTTATAATACTCATTTCTAGAGTTTAGTTTCACGAGAAGCTGCCACTTTTATTTGGCCCACGCCTTGAGTTGGTGTCTGTCCGTTCGCCTTGCCAACTAACTAGGACTACGGATGCTTCCCAACGTTTTGCCGTCAACTACGGCTTCATCAGGGGAACTGCATTATGGCAGCACTTGGACCAGGCACAACGGAAGGCGTGTCACTTTCAAGTTAGGTTTAAGGTAAGCAGGCAGTTTTGTGTTTATAATACTCATTTCTAGAGTTTAGTTTCACGAGAAGCTGCCACTTTTATTTGGCCCACGCCTTGAGTTGGTGTCTGTCCGCTCGCCTTGCCAACTAACTAGGACTACGGATGCTTCCCAACGTTTCGCCGTCAACTACGGCTTCATCAGGGGAACTGCATTATGGCAGCACTTGGACCAGGCACAACGGAAGGCGTGTCACTTTCAAGTTAGGTTTAGGGTAAGCGGGCAGTTTTGTGTTTATAATACTCATTTCTAGAGTTTAGTTTCACGAGAAGCTGCCACTTTTATTTGGCCCACGCCTTGAGTTGGTGTCTGTCCGCTCGCCTTGCCAACTAACTAGGACTACGGATGCTTCCCAACGTTTCGCCGTCAACTACGGCTTCATCAGGGGAACTGCATTATGGCAGCACTTGGACCAGGCACAACGGAAGGCGTGTCATTTTCAAGTTAGGTTTAGGGTAAGCGGGCAGTTTTGTGTTTATAATACTCATTTCTAGAGTTTAGTTTCACGAGAAGCTGCCACTTTTATTTGGCCCACGCCTTGAGTTGGTGTCTGTCCGCTCGCCTTGCCAACTAACTAGGACTACGGATGCTTCCCAACGTTTCGCCGTCAACTACGGCTTCATCAGGGGAACTGCATTATGGCAGCACTTGGACCAGGCACAACGGAAGGCGTGTCACTTTCAAGTTAGGTTTAGGGTAAGCGGGCAGTTTTGTGTTTATAATACTCATTTCTAGAGTTTAGTTTCACGAGAAGCTGCCACTTTTATTTGGCCCACGCCTTGAGTTGGTGTCTGTCCGCTCGCCTTGCCAACTAACTAGGACTACGGATGCTTCCCAACGTTTCGCCGTCAACTACGGCTTCATCAGGGGAACTGCATTATGGCAGCACTTGGACCAGGCACAACGGAAGGCGTGTCACTTTCAAGTTAGGTTTAGGGTAAGCGGGCAGTTTTGTGTTTATAATACTCATTTCTAGAGTTTAGTTTCACGAGAAGCTGCCACTTTTATTTGGCCCACGCCTTGAGTTGGTGTCTGTCCGCTCGCGTTGCCAACTAACTAGGACTACGGATGCTTCCCAACGTTTCGCCGTCAACTACGGCTTCATCAGGGGAACTGCATTATGGCAGCACTTGGACCAGGCACAACGGAAGGCGTGTCACTTTCAAGTTAGGTTTAGGGTAAGCGGGCAGTTTTGTGTTTATAATACTCATTTCTAGAGTTTAGTTTCACGAGAAGCTGCCACTTTTATTTGGCCCACGCCTTGAGTTGGTGTCTGTCTGCTCGCCTTGCCAACTAACTAGGACTACGGATGCTTCCCAACGTTTCGCCGTCAACTACGGCTTCATCAGGGGAACTGCATTATGGCAGCACTTGGACCAGGCACAACGGAAGGCGTGTCACTTTCAAGTTAGGTTTAGGGTAAGCGGGCAGTTTTGTGTTTATAATACTCATTTCTAGAGTTTAGTTTCACGAGAAGCTGCCACTTTTATTTGGCCCACGCCTTGAGTTGGTGTCTGTCCGCTCGCCTTGCCAACTAACTAGGACTACGGATGCTTCCCAACGTTTCGCCGTCAACTACGGCTTCATCAGGGGAACTGCATTATGGCAGCACTTGGACCAGGCACAACGGAAGGCGTGTCACTTTCAAATTAGGTTTAGGGTAAGCGGGCAGTTTTGTGTTTATAATACTCATTTCTAGAGTTTAGTTTCACGAGAAGCTGCCACTTTTATTTGGCCCACGCCTTGAGTTGGTGTCTGTCCGCTTGTCTTGCCAACTAACTAGGACTACGGATGCTTCCCAACGTTTCGCCGTTAACTACGGCTTCATCAGGGGAACTGCATTATGGCAGCACTTGTACCAGGCACAACGGAAGGCGTGTCACTTTCAAGTTAGGTTTAGGGTAAGCGGGCAGTTTTGTGTTTATAATACTCATTTCTAGAGTTTAGTTTCACGAGAAGCTGCCACTTTTATTTGGCCCACGCCTTGAGTTGGTGTCTGTCCGCTCGCCTTGCCAACTAACTAGGACTACGGATGCTTCCCAACGTTTCGCCGTCAACTACGGCTTCATCAGGGGAACTGCATTATGGCAGCACTTGGACCAGGCACAACGGAAGGCGTGTCACTTTCAAGTTAGGTTTAGGGTAAGCGGGCAGTTTTGTGTTTATAATACTCATTTCTAGAGTTTAGTTTCACGAGAAGCTGCCACTTTTATTTGGCCCACGCCTTGAGTTGGTGTCTGTCCGCTCGCCTTGCCAACTAACTAGGACTACGGATGCTTCCCAACGTTTCGCCGTCAACTACGGCTTCATCAGGGGAACTGCATTATGGCAGCACTTGGACCAGGCACAACGGAAGGCGTGTCACTTTCAAGTTATGTTTAGGGTAAGCGGGCAGTTTTGTGTTTATAATACTCATTTCTAGAGTTTAGTTTCACGAGAAGCTGCCACTTTTATTTGGCCCACGCCTTGAGTTGGTGTCTGTCCGCTCGCCTTGCCAACTAACTAGGACTACGGATGCTTCCCAACGTTTCGCCGTCAACTACGGCTTCATCAGGGGAACTGCATTATGGCAGCACTTGGACCAGGCACAACAGAAGGCGTGTCACTTTCAAGTTAGGTTTAGGGTAAGCGGGCAGTTTTGTGTTTATAATACTCATTTCTAGAGTTTAGTTTCACGAGAAGCTGCCACTTTTATTTGGCCCACGCCTGGAGTTGGTGTCTGTCCGCTCGCCTTGCCAACTAACTAGGACTACGGATGCTTCCCAACGTTTCGCCGTCAACTACGGCTTCATCAGGGGAACTGCATTATGGCAGCACTTGGACCAGGCACAACGGAAGGCGTGTCACTTTCAAGTTAGGTTTAGGGTAAGCGGGCAGTTTTGTGTTTATAATACTCATTTCTAGAGTTTAGTTTCACGAGAAGCTGCCACTTTTATTTGGCCCACGCCTTGAGTTGGTGTCTGTCCGCTCGCCTTGCCAACTAACTAGGACTACGGATGCTTCCCAACGTTTCGCCGTCAACTACGGCTTCATCAGGGGAACTGCATTATGGCAGCACTTGGACCAGGCACAACGGAAGGCGTGTCACTTTCAAGTTAGGTTTAGGGTAAGCGGGCAGTTTTGTGTTTATAATACTCATTTCTAGAGTTTAGTTTCACGAGAAGCTGCCACTTTTATTTGGCCCACGCCTTGAGTTGGTGTCTGTCCGCTCGCCTTGCCAACTAACTAGGACTACGGATGCTTCCCAACGTTTCGCCGTCAACTACGGCTTCATCAGGGGAACTGCATTATGGCAGCACTTGGACCAGGCACAACGGAAGGCGTGTCACTTTCAAGTTAGGTTTAGGGTAAGCGGGCAGTTTTGTGTTTATAATACTCATTTCTAGAGTTTAGTTTCACGAGAAGCTGCCACTTTTATTTGGCCCACGCCTTGAGTTGGTGTCTGTCCGCTCGCCGTGCCAACTAACTAGGACTACGGATGCTTCCCAACGTTTCGCCGTCAACTACGGCTTCATCAGGGGAACTGCATTATGGCAGCATTTGGACCAGGCACAACGGAAGGAGTGTCACTTTCAAGTTAGGTTTAGGATAAACGGGCAGTTTTGTATTTATAATACTCATTTCTAGAGTTTAGTTTCACGAGAAGCTGCCACTTTTATTTGGCCCACGCCTTGAGTTGGTGTCTGTCCGCTCGCCTTGCCAACTAACTAGGACTACGGATGCTTCCCAACGTTTCGCCGTCAACTACGGCTTCATCAGGGGAACTGCATTATGGCAGCACTTGGACCAGGCACAACGGAAGGCGTGTCACTTTCAAGTTAGGTTTAGGGTAAGCGGGCAGTTTTGTGTTTGTAATACTCATTTCTAGAGTTTAGTTTCACGAGAAGCTGCCACTTTTATTTGGCCCACGCCTGGAGTTGGTGTCTGTCCGCTCGCCTTGCCAACTAACTAGGACTACGGATGCTTCCCAACGTTTCGCCGTCAACTACGGCTTCATCAGGGGAACTGCATTATGGCAGCACTTGGACCAGGCACAACGGAAGGCGTGTCACTTTCAAGTTAGGTTTAGGGTAAGCGGGCAGTTTTGTGTTTATAATACTCATTTCTAGAGTTTAGTTTCACGAGAAGCTGCCACTTTTATTTGGCCCACGCCTTGAGTTGGTGTCTGTCCGCTCGCCTTGCCAACTAACTAGGACTACGGATGCTTCCCAACGTTTCGCCATCAACTACGGCTTCATCAGGGGAACTGCATTATGGCAGCACTTGGACCAGGCACAACGGAAGGCGTGTCACTTTCAAGTTAGGTTTAGGGTAAGCGGGCAGTTTTGTGTTTATAATACTCATTTCTAGAGTTTAGTTTCACGAGAAGCTGCCACTTTTATTTGGCCCACGCCTTGAGTTGGTGTCTGTCCGCTCGCCTTGCCGACTAACTAGGACTACGGATGCTTCCCAACGTTTTGCCGTCAACTACGGCTTCATCAGGGGAACTGCATTATGGCAGCACTTGGACCAGGCACAACGGAAGGCGTGTCACTTTCAAGTTAGGTTTAAGGAAAGCGGGCAGTTTTGTGTTTATAATACTCATTTCTAGAGTTTAGTTTCACGAGAAGCTGCCACTTTTATTTGGCCCACGCCTTGAGTTGGTGTCTGTCCGCTCGCCTTGCCAACTAACTAGGACTATGGATGCTTCCCAACGTTTCGCCGTCAACTACAGCTTCATCAGGGGAACTGCATTATGGCAGCACTTGGACCAGGCACAACGGAAGGCGTGTCAATTTCAAGTTAGGTTTAGGGTAAGCGGGCAGTTTTGTGTTTATAATACTCATTTCTAGAGTTTAGTTTCACGAGAAGCTGCCACTTTTATTTGGCCCACGCCTTGAGTTGGTGTCTGTCCGCTCGCCTTGCCAACTAACTAGGACTACGGATGCTTCCCAACGTTTCGCCGTCAACTACGGCTTCATCAGGGGAACTGCATTATGGCAGCACTTGGACCAGGCACAACGGAAGGCGTGTCACTTTCAAGTTAGGTTTAGGGTAAGCGGGCAGTTTTGTGTTTATAATACTCATTTCTAGAGTTTAGTTTCACGAGAAGCTGCCACTTTTATTTGGCCCACGCCTTGAGTTGGTGTCTGTCCGCTCGCCTTGCCAACTAACTAGGACTACGGATGCTTCCCAACGTTTCGCCGTCAACTACGGCTTCATCAGGGGAACTGCATTATGGCAGCACTTGGACCAGGCACAACGGAAGGCGTGTCACTTTCAAGTTAGGTTTAGGGTAAGCGGGCGGTTTTGTGTTTATAATACTCATTTCTAGAGTTTAGTTTCACGAGAAGCTGCCACTTTTATTTGGCCCACGCCTTGAGTTGATGTCTGTCCGCTCGCCTTGCCAACTAACTAGGACTACGGATGCTTCCCAACGTTTCGCCGTCAACTACAGCTTCATCAGGGGAACTGCATTATGGCAGCACTTGGACCA
>NW_027141741.1:300000-424099 GCF_036365525.1 Heterodontus francisci
TCTCAGACAGTGCATTCCAGATTCAAAACTCTCACTGAAGCTGCCTCCACCACACTCTCAGACAGTGCATTCCAGATCCAAAACACTCACTGAACCTGCCTCCACCACACTCTCACACAGTATATTCCAGATCCTAAACACTCACTGAACCTGCCTCCACCACACTCTCAGACAGTGCATTCCAGATCCTAAACACTCACTGAACCTGCCTCCACCACACTCTCACACAGTACATTCCAGATCCTAAACACTCACTGAACCTGCCTCCACCACACTCTCAGACAGTGCATTCCAGATTTGAACCACTCACTGAACCTGTCTCCAGCACAATCTCAGACAGTATATTCCAGATCCTAAACACTCACTGAACCTGCCTCCACCACACTCTCAGACAGTGCATTCCAGATCCTAAACACTCACTGAACCTGCCTCCACCACACTCTCACACAGTACATTCCAGATCCTAAACACTCACTGAACCTGCCTCCACCACACTCTCAGACAGTGCATTCCAGATTTGAACCACTCACTGAACCTGTCTCCAGCACAATCTCAGACAGTACATTCCAGATCCTAAACACTCACTGAACCTGCCTCCACCACAATCTCAGACAGTACATTCCAGATCATAAACACTCACTGAACCTGCCTCCACCACACTCTCAGACAGTGCATTCCAGATTCAAAACTCTCAATGAACCTGCCTCCACCACACTCTCAGGCAGTGCATTCCAGATCCTAAACACTCATTGAACCTGTCTCCACCACACTCTCAGGCAGTGCATTCCAGATCCTAAACATTCACGGAAACTGCCTCCACCGCACTCTCAGACAGTGCATTCCAGATCCTAAACACTCACTGAAACTGCCTCCACCACACTCTCACACAGTACATTCCAGATCCTAAACACACACTGAACCTGCCTCCACCACACTCTCACACAGTACATTCCAGATCCTAAACACACACTGAACCTGTCTCCACCACACTCTCAGACAGTGCATTCCAGATCCTAAACACTCACTGAACCTGCCTCCACCACACTCTCAGTCAGTGCATTCCAGATCCTAAACACTCACTGAACCTGCCTCCACCACACTCTCAGACAGTGCATTCCAGATCCTAAACACTCACTGAACCTGCCTCCACCACACTCTCAGACAGTGCATTCCAGATCCTAAACATTCACGGAACCTTTCTCCCCCACACTCTCAGACAGTGCATTCCAGATCCTAAACACACACTGAACCTGCCTCCACCACACTCTCAGTCAGTGCATTCCAGATCCTAAACACTCACTGAACCTGCCTCCACCACATTCTCAGACAGTGCATTCCAGATTCAAAACTCTCACTGAAGCTGCCTCCACCACACTCTCAGACAGTGCATTCCAGATCCAAAACACTCACTGAACCTGCCTCCACCACACTCACACACAGTACATTCCAGATCCTAAACACTCACTGAACCTGCCTCCACCACACTCTCACACAGTACATTCCAGATCCTAAACACTCACTGAACCTGCCTCCACCACACTCTCACACAGTACATTCCAGATCCTAAACACTCACTGAACCTGTCTCCACCACACTCTCACACAGTACATTCCAGATCCTAAACACTCACTGAACCTGCCTCCACCACACTCTCACACAGTACATTCCAGATCCTAAACACTCACTGAACCTGCCTCCACCACACTCTCACACAGTACATTCCAGATCCTAAACACTCACTGAACCTGCCTCCACCACACTCTCAGACAGTGCATTCCAGATCCTAAACTCTCACTGAAGCTGCCTCCACCACACTCTCAGACAGTGCATTCCAGATCCTAAACGCTCACTGAACCTGCCTCCACCACACTCTCACACAGTACATTCCAGATCCTAAACACTCACTGAACCTGCCTCCACCACACTCTCAGACAGTGCATTCCAGATTCAAAACTCTCACTGAAGCTGCCTCCACCACACTCTCAGACAGTGCATTCCAGATCCAAAACACTCACTGAACCTGCCTCCACCACACTCTCACACAGTATATTCCAGATCCTAAACACTCACTGAACCTGCCTCCACCACACTCTCAGACAGTGCATTCCAGATCCTAAACACTCACTGAACCTGCCTCCACCACACTCTCACACAGTACATTCCAGATCCTAAACACTCACTGAACCTGCCTCCACCACACTCTCAGACAGTGCATTCCAGATTTGAACCACTCACTGAACCTGTCTCCAGCACAATCTCAGACAGTATATTCCAGATCCTAAACACTCACTGAACCTGCCTCCACCACACTCTCAGACAGTGCATTCCAGATCCTAAACACTCACTGAACCTGCCTCCACCACACTCTCACACAGTACATTCCAGATCCTAAACACTCACTGAACCTGCCTCCACCACACTCTCAGACAGTGCATTCCAGATTTGAACCACTCACTGAACCTGTCTCCAGCACAATCTCAGACAGTACATTCCAGATCCTAAACACTCACTGAACCTGCCTCCACCACAATCTCAGACAGTACATTCCAGATCATAAACACTCACTGAACCTGCCTCCACCACACTCTCAGACAGTGCATTCCAGATTCAAAACTCTCAATGAACCTGCCTCCACCACACTCTCAGGCAGTGCATTCCAGATCCTAAACACTCATTGAACCTGTCTCCACCACACTCTCAGGCAGTGCATTCCAGATCCTAAACATTCACGGAAACTGCCTCCACCGCACTCTCAGACAGTGCATTCCAGATCCTAAACACTCACTGAAACTGCCTCCACCACACTCTCACACAGTACATTCCAGATCCTAAACACACACTGAACCTGCCTCCACCACACTCTCACACAGTACATTCCAGATCCTAAACACACACTGAACCTGTCTCCACCACACTCTCAGACAGTGCATTCCAGATCCTAAACACTCACTGAACCTGCCTCCACCACACTCTCAGTCAGTGCATTCCAGATCCTAAACACTCACTGAACCTGCCTCCACCACACTCTCAGACAGTGCATTCCAGATCCTAAACACTCACTGAACCTGCCTCCACCACACTCTCAGACAGTGCATTCCAGATCCTAAACATTCACGGAACCTTTCTCCCCCACACTCTCAGACAGTGCATTCCAGATCCTAAACACACACTGAACCTGCCTCCACCACACTCTCAGTCAGTGCATTCCAGATCCTAAACACTCACTGAACCTGCCTCCACCACATTCTCAGACAGTGCATTCCAGATTCAAAACTCTCACTGAAGCTGCCTCCACCACACTCTCAGACAGTGCATTCCAGATCCAAAACACTCACTGAACCTGCCTCCACCACACTCACACACAGTACATTCCAGATCCTAAACACTCACTGAACCTGCCTCCACCACACTCTCACACAGTACATTCCAGATCCTAAACACTCACTGAACCTGCCTCCACCACACTCTCACACAGTACATTCCAGATCCTAAACACTCACTGAACCTGTCTCCACCACACTCTCACACAGTACATTCCAGATCCTAAACACTCACTGAACCTGCCTCCACCACACTCTCACACAGTACATTCCAGATCCTAAACACTCACTGAACCTGCCTCCACCACACTCTCACACAGTACATTCCAGATCCTAAACACTCACTGAACCTGCCTCCACCACACTCTCAGACAGTGCATTCCAGATCCTAAACTCTCACTGAAGCTGCCTCCACCACACTCTCAGACAGTGCATTCCAGATCCTAAACGCTCACTGAACCTGCCTCCACCACACTCTCACACAGTACATTCCAGATCCTAAACACTCACTGAACCTGCCTCCACCACACTCTCAGACAGTGCATTCCAGATTTGAACCACTCACTGAACCTGCCTCCACCACACTCTCAGACAGTGCATTCCAGATTTGAACCACTCACTGAACCTGCCTCCACCACACTCTCAGACAGTGCATTCCAGATTTGAACCACTCACTGAACCTGCCTCCACCACACTCTCAGACAGTACATTCCAGATCCTAAACACTCACTGAACCTGCCTCCACCACACTCTCACACAGTACATTCCAGATCCAAAACTCTCACTGAACCTGCCTCCACCACACTCTCACACAGGACATTCCAGATCCTAAACACTCACTGAACCTGCTTCCACCACAGTCTCAGACAGTGCATTCCAGATCCAAAACTCTCACTGAACCTGCCTCCACCACACTCTCAGACAGTGCATTCCAGATCCTAAACACTCACTGAACCTGCCTCCACCACACTCTCAGACAGTGCATTCCAGATCCTAAACACTCACTGAACCTGCCTCCACCACACTCTCAGACAGTGCATTCCAGATCCTAAACACTCACTGAACCTGCCTCCACCACACTCTCAGACAGTACATTCCAGATCCTAAACACTCACTGAACCTGCCTCCACCACACTCTCAGACAGTGCATTCCAGATCCTAAACACTCACTGAACCTGCCTCCACCACACTCTCACACAGTACATTCCAGATCCTAAACACTCACTGAACCTGCCTCCACCACACTCTCAGACAGTGCATTCCAGATTTGAACCACTCACTGAACCTGCCTCCACCACACTCTCAGACAGTGCATTCCAGATTTGAACCACTCACTGAACCTGCCTCCACCACACTCTCAGACAGGACATTCCAGATCCAAAACTCTCACTGAACCTGCCTCCACCACACTCTCAGACAGTGCATTCCAGACCCTAAACACTCACTGAACCTGCCTCCACCACACTCTTAGACAGTGCATTCCAGACCCTAAACACTCACTGAACCTGCCTCCACCACACCCTCATGCAGTGCATTCCAGATCCGAAACACACACTGAACCTGCCTCCACCACACTCTCAGACAGTGCATTCCAGATTCAAAACTCTCAATGAACCTGCCTCCACCACACTCTCAGTCAGTGCATTCCAGATCCTAAACACTCACTGAACCTGTCTCCACCACACTCTCAGGCAGTGCATTCCAGATTTGAACCACTCACTGAACCTGCCTCCACCACACTCTCAGACAGTGCATTCCAGATTTGAACCACTCACTGAACCTGCCTCCACCACACTCTCAGACAGTGCATTCCAGATTTGAACCACTCACTGAACCTGCCTCCACCACAATCTCAGACAGTACATTCCAGATCCTAAACACTCACTGAACCTGCCTCCACCACACTCTCACACAGTACATTCCAGATCCTAAACACTCACTGAAGCTGCCTCCACCACACTCTCAGACAGTGCATTCCAGATCCTAAACACTCACTGAACCTGCCTCCACCACACTCTCACACAGTACATTCCAGATCCTAAACACTCACTGAACCTGCCTCCACCACACTCTCAGACAGTGCATTCCAGATTTGAACCACTCACTGAACCTGTCTCCACCACAATCTCAGACAGTACATTCCAGATCCTAAACACTCACTGAACCTGCCTCCACCACAATCTCAGACAGTACATTCCAGATCCTAAACACTCACTGAACCTGCCTCCACCACACTCTCCGGCAGTACATTCCAGATCATAAACACTCACTGAACCTGCCTCCACCACACTCTCAGGCAGTGCATTCCAGATCCTAAACACTCACTGAACCTGCCTCCACCACACCCTCATGCAGTGCATTCCAGATCCGAAACACACACTGAACCTGCCTCCACCACACTCTCAGACAGTGCATTCCAGATTCAAAACTCTCAATGAACCTGCCTCCACCACACTCTCAGTCAGTGCATTCCAGATCCTAAACACTCACTGAACCTGTCTCCACCACACTCTCAGGCAGTGCATTCCAGATTTGAACCACTCACTGAACCTGCCTCCACCACACTCTCAGACAGTGCATTCCAGATTTGAACCACTCACTGAACCTGCCTCCACCACACTCTCAGACAGTGCATTCCAGATTTGAACCACTCACTGAACCTGCCTCCACCACAATCTCAGACAGTACATTCCAGATCCTAAACACTCACTGAACCTGCCTCCACCACACTCTCACACAGTACATTCCAGATCCAAAACTCTCACTGAACCTGCCTCCACCACACTCTCACACAGGACATTCCAGATCCTAAACACTCACTGAACCTGCTTCCACCACAGTCTCAGACAGTGCATTCCAGATCCAAAACTCTCACTGAACCTGCCTCCACCACACTCTCAGACAGTGCATTCCAGATCCTAAACACTCACTGAACCTGCCTCCACCACACTCTCAGACAGTGCATTCCAGATCCTAAACACTCACTGAACCTGCCTCCACCACACTCTCAGACAGTACATTCCAGATCCTAAACACTCACTGAACCTGCCTCCACCACACTCTCAGACAGTGCATTCCAGATCCTAAACACTCACTGAACCTGCCTCCACCACACTCTCACACAGTACATTCCAGATCCTAAACACTCACTGAACCTGCCTCCACCACACTCTCAGACAGTGCATTCCAGATTTGAACCACTCACTGAACCTGCCTCCACCACACTCTCAGACAGGACATTCCAGATCCAAAAATCTCACTGAACCTGCCTCCACCACACTCTCAGACAGGACATTCCAGATCCAAAACTCTCACTGAACCTGCCTCCACCACACTCTCAGACAGTGCATTCCAGACCCTAAACACTCACTGAACCTGCCTCCACCACACTCTTAGACAGTGCATTCCAGACCCTAAACACTCACTGAACCTGCCTCCACCACACTCTCAGACAGTGCATTCCAGATCCTAAACACTCACTGAACCTGCCTCCACCACACTCTCAGACAGTGCATTCCAGATCCTAAACACTCACTGAACCTGCCTCCACCACACTCTCACACAGTACATTCCAGATCCTAAACACTCACTGAACCTGCCTCCACCACACTCTCACACAGTACATTCCAGATCCTAAACACTCACTGAACCTGCCTCCACCACACTCTCACACAGTACATTCCAGATCCTAAACACTCACTGAAGCTGCCTCCACCACACTCTCAGACAGTGCATTCCAGATTTGAACCACTCACTGAACCTGCCTCCACCACACTCTCAGACAGTACATTCCAGATCCTAAACACTCACTGAACCTGCCTCCACCACACTCTCAGACAGTGCATTCCAGATTTGAACCACTCACTGAACCTGTCTCCACCACAATCTCAGACAGTACATTCCAGATCCTAAACACTCACTGAACCTGCCTCCACCACAATCTCAGACAGTACATTCCAGATCCTAAACACTCACTGAACCTGCCTCCACCACACTCTCCGGCAGTACATTCCAGATCATAAACACTCACTGAACCTGCCTCCACCACACTCTCAGGCAGTGCATTCCAGATCCTAAACACTCACTGAACCTGCCTCCACCACACCCTCAGTCAGTGCATTCCAGATCCGAAACACACACTGAACCTGCCTCCACCACACTCTCAGACAGTGCATTCCAGATTCAAAACTCTCAATGAACCTGCCTCCACCACACTCTCAGTCAGTGCATTCCAGATCCTAAACACTCACTGAACCTGTCTCCACCACACTCTCAGGCAGTGCATTCCAGATCCTAAACATTCACGGAAACTGTCTCCACCACACTCTCAGACAGTGCATTCCAGATCCTAAACACTCACTGAACCTGCCTCCACCACACTCTCACACAGTACATTCCAGATCCTAAACACTCACTGAACCTGCCTCCACCACACTCTCACACAGTACATTCCAGATCCTAAACACTGACTGAAGCTGCCTCCACCACACTCTCAGACAGTGCATTCCAGATCCTAAACACTCACTGAACCTGCCTCCACCACACTCTCAGACAGTGCATTCCAGATTTGAACCACTCACTGAACCTGTCTCCACCACAATCTCAGACAGTACATTCCAGATCCTAAACACTCACTGAACCTGCCTCCACCACACTCTCAGGCAGTCCATTCCAGATCATAAACACTCACTGAACCTGCCTCCACCACACTCTCAGACAGTACATTCCAGATCCTAAACACTCACTGAACCTGCCTCCACCACACTCTCAGGCAGTGCATTCCAGATCCTAAACACTCACTGAACCTGTCTCCACCACACTCTCAGGCAGTGCATTCCAGATCCTAAACATTCACGGAAACTGTCTCCACCACACTCTCAGACAGTGCATTCCAGATCCTAAACACTCACTGAACCTGCCTCCACCACACTCTCAGTCAGTGCATTCCAGATCCTAAACACTCACTGAACCTGCCTCCACCACACTCTCAGGCAGTGCATTCCAGATCCTAAACACTCACTGAACTTGTCTCCACCACACTCTCAGGCAGTGCTTTCCAGATCCTAAACATTCACGGAAACTGGCTCCACCACACTCTCAGACAGTGCATTCCAGATCCTAAACACTCACTGAACCTGCCTCCACCACACTGTCAGTCAGTGCATTCCAGATCCTAAACACTCACTGAACCTGCCTCCACCACACTCTCAGACAGTGCATTCCAGATCCTAAACACTCACTGAACCTGCCTCCACCACACTCTCAGACAGTGCATTCCAGATCCTAAACATTCACGGAACCTTTCTCCCCCACACTCTCAGACAGTGCATTCCAGATTCAAAACTCTCACTGAAGCTGCCTCCACCACACTCTCAGACAGTGCATTCCAGATCCAAAACACTCACTGAACCTGCCTCCACCACACTCTCACACAGTACATTCCAGATCCTAAACACTCACTGAACCTGCCTCCACCACACTCTCACACAGTACATTCCAGATCCTAAACACTCACTGAAGCTGCCTCCACCAGACTCTCAGACAGTGCATTCCAGATTTGAACCACTCACTGAACCTGCCTCCACCACAATCTCAGACAGTACATTCCAGATCCTAAACACTCACTGAACCTGCTTCCACCACACTCTCAGACAGTGCATTCCAGATCCAAAACACTCACTGAACCTGCTTCCACCACACTCTCAGACAGTGCATTCCAGATCCAAAACTCTCACTGAACCTGCCTCCACCACACTCTCAGACAGTGCATTCCAGATCCTAAACACTCACTGAACCTGCCTCCACCACACTCTCAGACAGTGCATTCCAGATCCTAAACACTCACTAAACCTGCCTCCACCACACTCTCACACAGTACTTTCCAGATCCTAAACACTCACTGAACCTGCCTCCACCACACTCTCAGACAGTGCATTCCAGATTTGAACCACTCACTGAACCTGCCTCCACCACACTCTCAGACAGTGCATTCCAGACCCTAAACACTCACTGAACCTGCCTCCACCACACTCTCAGACAGTGCATTCCAGATCCTAAACACTCACTGAACCTGCCTCCACCACACTCTCAGTCAGTGCATTCCAGATCCTAAACACTCACTGAACCTGCCTCCACCACACTCTCAGACAGTGCATTCCAGATCCTAAACACTCACTGAACCTGCCTCCACCACACTCTCAGACAGTGCATTCCAGATCCTAAACATTCACGGAACCTTTCTCCCCCACACTCTCAGACAGTGCATTCCAGATTCAAAACTCTCACTGAAGCTGCCTCCACCACACTCTCAGACAGTGCATTCCAGATCCAAAACACTCACTGAACCTGCCTCCACCACACTCTCACACAGTACATTCCAGATCCTAAACACTCACTGAACCTGCCTCCACCACACTTTCACACAGTACATTCCAGATCCTAAACACTCACTGAAGCTGCCTCCACCACACTCTCAGACAGTGCATTCCAGATCCTAAACACTCACTGAACCTGCCTCCACCACACTCTCACACAGTACATTCCAGATCCTAAACACTCACTGAACCTGCCTCCACCACACTCTCAGACAGTGCATTCCAGATTTGAACCACTCACTGAACCTGCCTCCACCACAATCTCAGACAGTACATTCCAGATCCTAAACACTCACTGAACCTGCCTCCACCACAATCTCAGACAGTACATTCCAGATCCTAAACACTCACTGAACCTGCCTCCACCACAATCTCAGACAGTACATTCCAGATCCTAAACACTCACTGAACCTGCCTCCACCACACTCTCAGGCAGTACATTCCAGATCATAAACACTCACTGAACCTGCCTCCACCACACTTTCAGGCAGTGCATTCCAGATCCTAAACACTCACTGAACCTGCCTCCACCACACTCTCAGACAGTGCATTCCAGATCCAAAACACTCACTGAACCTGCTTCCACCACACTCTCAGACAGTGCATTCCAGATCCAAAACTCTCACTGAACCTGCCTCCACCACACCCTCAGGCAGTGCATTCCAGATCCTAAACATTCACGGAAACTGTCTCCACCACACTCTCAGACAGTGCATTCCAGATCCTAAACACTCACTGAACCTGCCTCCACCACACTCTCACACAGTACATTCCAGATCCTAAACACACACTGAACCTGTCTCCACCACATTCTCAGACAGTGCATTCCAGATCCTAAACACTCACTGAACCTGCCTCCACCACGTCTCAGTCAGTGCATTCCAGATCCTAAACACTCACTGAACCTGCCTCCACCACACTCTCAGACAGTGCATTCCAGATCCTAAACACTCACTGAACCTGCCTCCACCACACTCTCAGACAGTGCATTCCAGATCCTAAACATTCACGGAACCTTTCTCCCCCACACTCTCAGACAGTGCATTCCAGATTCAAAACTCTCACTGAAGCTGCCTCCACCACACTCTCAGACAGTGCATTCCAGATCCAAAACACTCACTGAACCTGCCTCCACCACACTCTCACACAGTACATTCCAGATCCTAAACACTCACTGAACCTGCCTCCACCACACTCTCACACAGTACATTCCAGATCCTAAACACTCACTGAAGCTGCCTCCACCACACTCTCAGACAGTGCATTCCAGATCCTAAACACTCACTGAACCTGCCTCCACCACACTCTCACACAGTACATTCCAGATCCTAAACACTCACTGAACCTGCCTCCACCACACTCTCAGACAGTGCATTCCAGATTTGAACCACTCACTGAACCTGCCTCCACCACAATCTCAGACAGTACATTCCAGATCCTAAACACTCACTGAACCTGCCTCCACCACACTCTCAGACAGTGCATTCCAGATCCAAAACTCTCACTGAACCTGCCTCCACCACACTCTCAGACAGTGCATTCCAGATCCTAAACACTCACTGAACCTGCTTCCACCACACTCTCAGACAGTGCTTTCCAGATCCAAAACTCTCACTGAACCTGTCTCCACCACACTCTCAGACAGTACATTCCAGATCCTAAACACTCACTGAACCTGCCTCCACCACACTCTCAGACAGTGCATTCCAGATCCTAAACACTTACTGAACCTGCCTCCACCACACTCTTACACAGTACATCCCAGATCCTAAACACTCACTGAACCTGCCTCCACCACACTCTCAGACATTGCATTCCAGATTTGAACCTCTCACTGAACCTGCCTCCACCACACTCTCAGACAGTGCATTCCAGATCCAAAACTCTCACTGAAGCTGCCTCCACCACACTCTCAGACAGTGCATTCCAGACCCTAAACACTCACTGAACCTGCCTCCACCACACTCTCAGACAGTGCATTCCAGATCCGAAACACTCACTGAACCTGCCTCCACCACACTCTCAGACTGTGCATTCCAGATCCTAAACACTCACTGAACCTGCTCTCCACCACACTCTCAGACAGTGCTTTCCAGATCTTAAACACTCACTGAACCTGCCTCCGCCACACTTTCAGACAGTACATTCCAGATCCTAAACACTCACTGAACCTGCCTCCACCACTCTCTCAGGCATTGCATTCCAGATCCTAAACACACACTGAACCTGCCTCCACCACACACTTAGACAGTGCATTCCAGTTTCGAACCAGTCACTGAACCTGTCTCCACCACAATCTCAGACAGTACATTCCAGATCCTAAACACTCACTGAACCTGCCTCCACCACACTCTCAGGCAGTGCATTCCAGATCCTAAACATACACTGAACCTGCCTCCACCACACTCTTAGACAGTGCATTCCAGATCCTAAACTCTCACTGATCCTGCCTCCTCCACACTCTCAGACAGTGCATTCCAGATCCAAAACTCTCACTGAAACTGCCTCCACCACACTCTCAGACAGTGCATTCCAGATCCAACACTCTCACTGAACCTGCCTCCATCACACTCTTAGACAGTGCATTCCAGATCCAAAACTCTCACTGAAGCTGCCTCCACCACACTCTCAGACAGTGCATTCCAGACCCTAAACACTCACTGAACCTGCCTCCACCACACTCTCAGACAGTGCATTCCAGATCCGAAACACTCACTGAACCTGCCTCCACCACACTCTCAGACTGTGCATTCCAGATCCTAAACACTCACTGAACCTGCCTCCACCACACTCTCAGACAGTGCTTTCCAGATCTTAAACACTCACTGAACCTGCCTCCACCACACTCTCAGACAGTGCATTCCAGATCCGAAACACTCACTGAACCTGCCTCCACCACACTCTCAGACTGTGCATTCCAGATCCTAAACACTCACTGAACCTGCCTCCACCACACTCTCAGACAGTGCTTTCCAGATCTTAAACTCTCACTGAACCTGCCTCCGCCACACATTCAGACAGTACATTCCAGATCCTAAACACTCACTGAACCTGCTTCCACCACACTCTCAGGCAGTGCATTCCAGATCCTAAACATACACTGACCCTGCCTCCACCACACTCTTAGACTGTGCATTCCAGATCCTAAACTCTCACTGATCCTGCCTCCTCCACACTCTCAGACAGTGCATTCCAGATCCAAAACTCTCACTGAAACTGCCTCCACCACACTCTCAGACAGTGCATTCCAGATCCAACACTCTCACTGAACCTGCCTCCATCACACTCTTAGACAGTGCATTCCAGATCCAAAACTCTCACTGAAGCTGCCTCCACCACACTCTCAGACAGTGCATTCCAGACCCTAAACACTCACTGAACCTGTCTCCACCACACTCTCAGACAGTGCATTCCAGATCCGAAACACTCACTGAACCTGCCTCCACCACACTCTCAGACTGTGCATTCCAGATCCTAAACACTCACTGAACCTGCCTCCACCACACTCTCAGACAGTGCTTTCCAGATCTTAAACACTCACTGAACCTGCCTCCACCACACTCTCAGACAGTGCATTCCAGATCCGAAACACTCACTGAACCTGCCTCCACCACACTCTCAGACTGTGCATTCCAGATCCTAAACACTCACTGAACCTGCCTCCACCACACTCTCAGACAGTGCTTTCCAGATCTTAAACTCTCACTGAACCTGCCTCCGCCACACTTTCAGACAGTACATTCCAGATCCTAAACACTCACTGAACCTGCCTCCACCACTCTCTCAGGCAGTGCATTCCAGATCCTAAACACACACTGAACCTGCCTCCACCACACACTTAGACAGTGCATTCCAGTTTCGAACCACTCACTGAACCTGTCTCCACCACAATCTCAGACAGTACATTCCAGATCCTAAACACTCAGTGAACCTGCCTCCACCACACTCTCAGGCAGTGCATTCCAGATCCTAAACATACACTGAACCTGCCTCCACCACACTCTTAGACAGTGCATTCCAGATCCTAAACTCTCACTGATCCTGCCTCCTCCACACTCTCAGACAGTGCATTCCAGATCCAAAACTCTCACTGAAACTGCCTCCACCACACTCTCAGACAGTGCATTCCAGATCCAACACTCTCACTGAACCTGCCTCCATCACACTCTTAGACAGTGCATTCCAGATCCAAAACTCTCACTGAAGCTGCCTCCACCACACTCTCAGACAGTGCATTCCAGACCCTAAACACTCACTGAACCTGCCTCCACCACACTCTCAGACAGTGCATTCCAGATCCGAAACACTCACTGAACCTGCCTCCACCACACTCTCAGACTGTGCATTCCAGATCCTAAACACTCACTGAACCTGCCTCCACCACACTCTCAGACAGTGCTTTCCAGATCTTAAACACTCACTGAACCTGCCTCCACCACACTCTCAGACAGTGCATTCCAGATCCGAAACACTCACTGAACCTGCCTCCACCACACTCTCAGACAGTGCATTCCAGATCCGAAACACTCACTGAACCTGCCTCCACCACACTCTCAGACTGTGCATTCCAGATCTTAAACACTCACTGAACCTGCCTCCACCACACTCTCAGACAGTGCATTCCAGATCCGAAACACTCACTGAACCTGCCTCCACCACACTCTCAGACAGTGCTTTCCAGATCTTAAACTCTCACTGAACCTGCCTCCGCCACACTTTCAGACAGTACATTCCAGATCCTAAACACTCACTGAACCTGCCTCCACCACACTCTTAGACAGTGCATTCCAGATCCTAAACTCTCACTGAAACTGCCTCCACCACACTCTCAGACAGTGCATTCCAGATCCAAAACTCTCACTGAAACTGCCTCCACCACACTCTCAGACAGTGCATTCCAGATCCAACACTCTCACTGAACCTGCCTCCATCACACTCTTAGACAGTGCATTCCAGAACCAAAACTCTCACTGAAGCTGCCTCCACCACTCTCTCAGACAGTGCATTCCAGTCCCTAAACACTCACTGAACCTGCCTCCACCACACTCTCAGACAGTGCATTCCAGATCCGAAACACTCACTGCACCTGCCTCCACCACACTCTCAGACTGTGCATTCCAGATCCTAAACACTCACTGAACCTGCCTCCACCACACTCTCAGACAGTGCTTTCCAGATCTTAAACACTCACTGAACCTGCCTCCACCACACTCTCAGACAGTGCATTCCAGATCCGAAACACTCACTGAAACTGCCTCCACCACACTCTCAGACTGTGCATTCCAGATCCTAAACACTCACTGAACCTGCCTCCACCACACTCTCAGACAGTGCTTTCCAGATCTTAAACTCTCACTGAACCTGCCTCCGCCACACTTTCAGACAGTACATTCCAGATCCTAAACACTCACTGAACCTGCCTCCACCACTCTCTCAGGCAGTGCATTCCAGATCCTAAACACACACTGAACCTGCCTCCACCACACTCTTAGACAGTGCATTCCAGTTTCGAACCACTCACTGAACCTGTCTCCACCACACTCTCAGACAGTACATTCCAGATCCTAAACACTCACTGAACCTGCCTCCACCACTCTCTCAGGCAGTGCATTCCAGATCCTAAACACACACTGAACCTGCCTCCACCACACACTTAGACAGTGCATTCCAGTTTCGAACCACTCACTGAACCTGTCTCCACCACACTCTCAGACAGTACATTCCAGATCCTAAACACTCACTGAACCTGCCTCCACCACACTCTCAGGCAGTGCATTCCAGATCCTAAACATACACTGAACCTGCCTCCACCACACTCTTAGACAGTGCATTCCCGATCCTAAACTCTCACTGATCCTGCCTCCTCCACACTCTCAGACAGTGCATTCCAGATCCAAAATTCTCACTGAAACTGCCTCCACCACACTCTCAGACAGTGCATTCCAGATCCAACACTCTCACTGAACCTGCCTCCATCACACTCTTAGACAGTGCATTCCAGATCCAAAACTCTCACTGAAGCTGCCTCCACCACACTCTCAGACAGTGCATTCCAGACCCTAAACACTCACTGAACCTGCCTCCACCACACTCTCAGACAGTGCATTCCAGATCCGAAACACTCACTGAACCTGCCTCCACCACACTCTCAGACTGTGCATTCCAGATCCTAAACACTCACTGAACCTGCCTCCACCACACTCTCAGACAGTGCTTTCCAGATCTTAAACAATCACTGAACCTGCCTCCACCACACTCTCAGACAGTGCATTCCAGATCCGAAACACTCACTGAACCTGCCTCCACCACACTCTCAGACTGTGCATTCCAGATCCTAAACACTCACTGAACCTGCCTCCACCACACTCTCAGACAGTGCTTTCCAGATCTTAAACACTCACTGAACCTGCCTCCGCCACACTTTCAGACAGTACATTCCAGATCCTAAACACTCACTGAACCTGCCTCCACCACTCTCTCAGGCAGTGCATTCCAGATCCTAAACACACACTGAACCTGCCTCCACCACACTCTTAGACAGAGCATTCCAGTTTCGAACCACTCACTGAACCTGTCTCCACCACACTCTCAGACAGTACATTCCAGATCCTAAACACTCACTGAACCTGCCTCCACCACACTCTCAGGCAGTGCATTCCAGATCCTCAACATGCACTGAACCTGCCTCCCCCACACTCTCAGACAGTGCATTCCAGATTCAAAACTCTCACTGAAGCTGCCTCCACCACACTCTCACACAGTACATTCCAGATCCTAAACACTCACTGAACCTGCCTCCACCACACTTTCACACAGTGCATTCCAGATCCTAAACACTCACTGAAGCTGCCTCCACCACACTCTCAGACAGTGCATTCCAGATCCTAAACACTCACTGAACCTGCCTCCACCACACTCTCAGACAGTGCATTCCAGATTTGAACCACTCACTGAACCTGTCTCCACCACAATCTCAGACAGTACCTTCCAGATCCGAAACACTCACTGAACCTGCCTCCACCACAATCTCAGACAGTACATTCCAGATCCTAAACACTCACAGAACCTGCCTCCACCACACTCTCACACAGGACATTCCAGATCCTAAACACTCACTGAACCTGCTTCCACCACACTCTCAGACAGTGCATTCCAGATCCAAAACACTCACTGAACCTGCCTCCACCACACTCTCAGACAGTGCATTCCAGATCCTAAACACTCACTGAACCTGCCTCCACCACACTCTCACACAGTACATTCCAGATCCTAAACACTCACTGAACCTGCCTCCACCACACTCTCAGACAGTGCATTCCAGATTTGAACCACTCACTGAACCTGTCTCCACCACACTCTCACACAGTACATTCCAGATCCTAAACACTCACTGAACCTGCCTCCACCACACTCTCAGACAGTGCATTCCAGATTTGAACCACTCACTGAACCTGCCTCCACCACACTCTCAGACAGGACATTCCAGATCCAAAACTCTCACTGAAGCTGCCTCCACCACACTCTCAGACAGTGCATTCCAGACCCTAAACACTCACTGAACCTGCCTCCACCACACTCTCAGACAGTGCATTCCAGATCCTAAACACTCACTGAACCTGCCTCCACCACACTCTCAGACTGTGCATTCCAGATCCTAAACACTCACTGAACCTGCCTCCACCACACTCTCAGACAGTGCTTTCCAGATCTTAAACACTCACTGAACCTGCCTCCGCCACACTCTCAGACAGTACATTCCAGATCCTAAACACTCACTGAACCTGCCTCCACCACACTCTCAGACAGTGCTTTCCAGATCTTAAACACTCACTGAACCTGCCTCCACCACACTCTCAGACAGTGCATTCCAGATCCGAAACACTCACTGAAACTGCCTCCACCACACTCTCAGACTGTGCATTCCAGATCCTAAACACTCACTGAACCTGCCTCCACCACACTCTCAGACAGTGCTTTCCAGATCTTAAACTCTCACTGAACCTGCCTCCGCCACACTTTCAGACAGTACATTCCAGATCCTAAACACTCACTGAACCTGCCTCCACCACTCTCTCAGGCAGTGCATTCCAGATCCTAAACACACACTGAACCTGCCTCCACCACACACTTAGACAGTGCATTCCAGTTTCGAACCACTCACTGAACCTGTCTCCACCACACTCTCAGACAGTACATTCCAGATCCTAAACACTCACTGAACCTGCCTCCACCACACTCTCAGGCAGTGCATTCCAGATCCTAAACATACACTGAACCTGCCTCCACCACACTCTTAGACAGTGCATTCCAGATCCTAAACTCTCACTGATCCTGCCTCCTCCACACTCTCAGACAGTGCATTCCAGATCCAAAACTCTCACTGAAACTGCCTCCACCACACTCTCAGACAGTGCATTCCAGATCCAACACTCTCACTGAACCTGCCTCCATCACACTCTTAGACAGTGCATTCCAGATCCAAAACTCTCACTGAAGCTGCCTCCACCACACTCTCAGACAGTGCATTCCAGACCCTAAACACTCACTGAACCTGCCTCCACCACACTCTCAGACAGTGCATTCCAGATCCGAAACACTCACTGAACCTGCCTCCACCACACTCTCAGACTGTGCATTCCAGATCCTAAACACTCACTGAACCTGCCTCCACCACACTCTCAGACAGTGCTTTCCAGATCTTAAACAATCACTGAACCTGCCTCCACCACACTCTCAGACAGTGCATTCCAGATCCGAAACACTCACTGAACCTGCCTCCACCACACTCTCAGACTGTGCATTCCAGATCCTAAACACTCACTGAACCTGCCTCCACCACACTCTCAGACAGTGCTTTCCAGATCTTAAACACTCACTGAACCTGCCTCCGCCACACTTTCAGACAGTACATTCCAGATCCTAAACACTCACTGAACCTGCCTCCACCACACTCTCAGACAGTGCTTTCCAGATCTTAAACACTCACTGAACCTGCCTCCGCCACACTCTCAGACAGTACATTCCAGATCCTAAACACTCACTGAACCTGCCTCCACCACTCTCTCAGGCAGTGCATTCCAGATCCTAAACACACACTGAACCTGCCTCCACCACACTCTTAGACAGTGCATTCCAGTTTCGAACCACTCACTGAACCTGTCTCCACCACACTCTCAGACAGTACATTCCAGATCCTAAACACTCACTGAACCTGCCTCCACCACACTCTCAGGCAGTGCATTCCAGATCCTCAACATGCACTGAACCTGCCTCCACCACACTCTTAGACAGTGCATTCCAGATCCTAAACATTCACGGAACCTTTCTCCCCCACACTCTCAGACAGTGCATTCCAGATTCAAAACTCTCACTGAAGCTGCCTCCACCACACTCTCACACAGTACATTCCAGATCCTAAACACTCACTGAACCTGCCTCCACCACACTTTCACACAGTGCATTCCAGATCCTAAACACTCACTGAACCTGCCTCCACCACACTCTCAGACAGTGCATTCCAGATCCTAAACACTCACTGAACCTGTCTCCACCACACTCTCACACAGTACATTCCAGATCCTAAACACTCACTGAACCTGCCTCCACCACACTCTCAGACAGTGCATTCCAGATTTGAACCACTCACTGAACCTGTCTCCACCACAATCTCAGACAGTACCTTCCAGATCCGAAACACTCACTGAACCTGCCTCCACCACAATCTCAGACAGTACATTCCAGATCCTAAACACTCACTGAACCTGCCTCCACCACACTCTCACACAGGACATTCCAGATCCTAAACACTCACTGAACCTGCTTCCACCACACTCTCAGACAGTGCATTCCAGATCCAAAACACTCACTGAACCTGCCTCCACCACACTCTCAGACAGTGCATTCCAGATCCTAAACACTCACTGAACCTGCCTCCACCACACTCTCACACAGTACATTCCAGATCCTAAACACTCACTGAACCTGCCTCCACCACACTCTCAGACAGTGCATTCCAGATTTGAACCACTCACTGAACCTGTCTCCACCACACTCTCACACAGTACATTCCAGATCCTAAACACTCACTGAACCTGCCTCCACCACACTCTCAGACAGTGCATTCCAGATTTGAACCACTCACTGAACCTGCCTCCACCACACTCTCAGACAGGACATTCCAGATCCAAAACTCTCACTGAAGCTGCCTCCACCACACTCTCAGACAGTGCATTCCAGACCCTAAACACTCACTGAACCTGCCTCCACCACACTCTCAGACAGTGCATTCCAGATCCTAAACACTCACTGAACCTGCCTCCACCACACTCTCAGACTGTGCATTCCAGATCCTAAACACTCACTGAACCTGCCTCCACCAAACTCTCAGACAGTGCTTTCCAGATCTTAAACACTCACTGAACCTGCCTCCGCCACACTCTCAGACAGTACATTCCAGATCCTAAACACTCACTGAACCTGCCTCCACCACTCTCTCAGGCAGTGCATTCCAGATCCTAAACACTCACTGAACCTGCCTCCACCACTCTCTCAGGCAGTGCATTCCAGATCCTAAACACTCACTGAACCTGTCTCCACCACACTCTCAGACAGTACATTCCAGATCCTAAACACTCTCTGAACCTGCCTCCACCACACTCTCAGGCAGTGCATTCCAGATCCTAAACTCTCACTGATCCTGCCTCCTCCACACTCTCAGACAGTGCATTCCAGATCCAAAACTCTCACTGAAACTGCCTCCACCACACTCTCAGACAGTGCATTCCAGATCCAACACTCTCACTGAACCTGCCTCCACCACACTCTTAGACAGTGCATTCCAGATCCAAAACTCTCACTGAAGCTGCCTCCACCACTCTCTCAGGCAGTGCATTCCAGATCCTAAACACACACTGAACCTGCCTCCACCACACTCTTAGACAGTGCATTCCAGTTTCGAACCACTCACTGAACCTGTCTCCACCACACTCTCAGACAGTACATTCCAGATCCTAAACACTCACTGATCCTGCCTCCACCACACTCTCAGACAGTGCATTCCAGATCCAACACTCTCACTGAACCTGCCTCCACCACACTCTTAGACAGTGCATTCCAGATCCAAAACTCTCACTGAAGCTGCCTCCACCACACTCTCAGACAGTGCATTCCAGATCCGAAACACTCACTGAACCTGCCTCCACCACACTCTCAGACTGTGCATTCCAGATCCTAAACACTCACTGAACCTGCCTCCACCACACTCTCAGACAGTGCTTTCCAGATCTTAAACACTCACTGAACCTGCCTCCGCCACACTCTCAGACAGTACATTCCAGATCCTAAACACTCACTGAACCTGCCTCCACCACTCTCTCAGGCAGTGCATTCCAGATCCTAAACACACACTGAACCTGCCTCCACCACACTCTTAGACAGTGCATTCCAGTTTCGAACCACTCACTGAACCTGTCTCCACCACACTCTCAGACAGTACATTCCAGATCCTAAACACTCACTGAACCTGCCTCCACCACACTCTCAGGCAGTGCATTCCAGATCCTAAACATACACTGAACCTGCCTCCACCACACTCTTAGACAGTGCATTCCAGATCCTAAACTCTCACTGATCCTGCCTCCTCCACACTCTCAGACAGTGCATTCCAGATCCAAAACTCTCACTGAAACTGCCTCCACCACACTCTCAGACAGTGCATTCCAGATCCAACACTCTCACTGAACCTGCCTCCACCACACTCTTAGACAGTGCATTCCAGATCCAAAACTCTCACTGAAGCTGCCTCCACCACTCTCTCAGGCAGTGCATTCCAGATCCTAAACACACACTGAACCTGCCTCCACCACACTCTTAGACAGTGCATTCCAGTTTCGAACCACTCACTGAACCTGTCTCCACCACACTCTCAGACAGTACATTCCAGATCCTAAACACTCACTGAACCTGCCTTCACCACACTCTCAGGCAGTGCATTCCAGATCCTAAACATACACTGAACCTGCCTCCACCACACTCTTAGACAGTGCATTCCAGATCCTAAACTCTCACTGATCCTGCCTCCTCCACACTCTCAGACAGTGCATTCCAGATCCAAAACTCTCACTGAAACTGCCTCCACCACACTCTCAGACAGTGCAATCCAGATCCAACACTCTCACTGAACCTGCCTCCACCACACTCTTAGACAGTGCATTCCAGATCCAAAACTCTCACTGAAGCTGCCTCCACCACACTCTCAGACAGTGCAATTCCAGATCCGAAACACTCACTGAACCTGCCTCCACCACACTCTCAGACTGTGCATTCCAGATCCTAAACACTCACTGAACCTGCCTCCACCACACTCTCAGACAGTGCTTTCCAGATCTTAAACACTCACTGAACCTGCCTCCGCCACACTCTCAGACAGTACATTCCAGATCCTAAACACTCACTGAACCTGCCTCCACCACTCTCTCAGGCAGTGCATTCCAGATCCTAAACACACACTGAACCTGCCTCCACCACACTCTTAGACAGTGCATTCCAGTTTCGAACCACTCACTGAACCTGTCTCCACCACACTCTCAGACAGTACATTCCAGATCCTAAACACTCACTGAACCTGCCTCCACCACACTCTCAGGCAGTGCATTCCAGATCCTAAACATACACTGAACCTGCCTCCACCACACTCTTAGACAGTGCATTCCAGATCCTAAACTCTCACTAATCCTGCCTCCTCCACACTCTCAGACAGTGCATTCCAGATCCAAAACTCTCACTGAAACTGCCTCCACCACACTCTCAGACAGTGCATTCCAGATCCAACACTCTCACTGAACCTGCCTCCACCACACTCTCAGACAGTGCATTCCAGATCCTAAACACTCACTGAACCTGCCTCCACCACACTCTCAGACAGTGCATTCCAGATCGAAAACTCTCACTAAAGCTGCCTCCACCACACTCTCAGACAGTGCATTCCAGATCCAACACTCTCACTGAACCTGCATCCACCACACTCTTAGACAGTGCATTCCAGATCCTAAACTCTCACTGATCCTGCCTCCACCAGACTCTCAGACAGTGCGTTCCAAATTCGAACCACTCACTGAACCTGCCTCCACCAGACTCTTAGACAGTGCATTCCAGATCCTAAACATTCACTGAACCTGTCTCCACCACACTCTCAGACAGTGCATTCCAGATCCTAAACACTCACTGAACCTGCCTCCACCACACTCTCAGACAGTACATTCCAGATCCTAAACACTCACTGAAGCTGCCTCCACCACACACTCAGACAGTACATTCCAGATCCTAAACACTCACTTAACCTGCCTCCACCACTCTCTCAGGCAGTGCATTCCAGATCCTAAACACACACTGAACCTGCCTCCACCACACTCTCAGACAGTGCATTCCAGTTTCGAACCACTCACTGAACCTGTCTCCACCACACTCTCAGACAGTACATTCCAGATCCTAAACACTCACTGAACCTGCCTCCACCACACTCTCAGGCAGTGCATTCCAGATCCTAAACACACACTGAACCTGCCTCCTCCACACTCTCAGACAGTGCTTTCCAGATCTTAAACACTCACTGAACCTGCCTCCGCCACACTCTCAAACAGTACATTCCAGATCCTAAACACTCACTGAACCTGCCTCCACCACTCTCTCAGGCAGTGCATTCCAGATCCTAAACACACACTGAACCTGCCTCCACCACACTCTTAGACAGTGCATTCCAGTTTCGAACCACTCACTGAACCTGTCTCCACCACACTCTCAGACAGTACATTCCAGATCCTAAACTCTCACTAATCCTGCCTCCTCCACACTCTCAGACAGTGCATTCCAGATCCAAAACTCTCACTGAAACTGCCTCCACCACACTCTCAGACAGTGCATTCCAGATCCAACACTCTCACTGAACCTGCCTCCACCACACTCTCACACAGGACATTCCAGATCCTAAACTCTCACTGATCCTGCCTCCTCCACACTCTCAGACAGTGCATTCCAGATCCAAAACTCTCACTGAAACTGCCTCCACCACACTCTCAGACAGTGCAATCCAGATCCAACACTCTCACTGAACCTGCCTCCACCACACTCTTAGACAGTGCATTCCAGATCCAAAACTCTCACTGAAGCTGCCTCCACCACACTCTCAGACAGTGCAATTCCAGATCCGAAACACTCACTGAACCTGCCTCCACCACACTCTCAGACTGTGCATTCCAGATCCTAAACACTCACTGAACCTGCCTCCACCACACTCTCAGACAGTGCTTTCCAGATCTTAAACACTCACTGAACCTGCCTCCGCCACACTCTCAGACAGTACATTCCAGATCCTAAACACTCACTGAACCTGCCTCCACCACTCTCTCAGGCAGTGCATTCCAGATCCTAAACACACACTGAACCTGCCTCCACCACACTCTTAGACAGTGCATTCCAGTTTCGAACCACTCACTGAACCTGTCTCCACCACACTCTCAGACAGTACATTCCAGATCCTAAACACTCACTGAACCTGCCTCCACCACACTCTCAGGCAGTGCATTCCAGATCCTAAACATACACTGAACCTGCCTCCACCACACTCTTAGACAGTGCATTCCAGATCCTAAACTCTCACTAATCCTGCCTCCTCCACACTCTCAGACAGTGCATTCCAGATCCAAAACTCTCACTGAAACTGCCTCCACCACACTCTCAGACAGTGCATTCCAGATCCAACACTCTCACTGAACCTGCCTCCACCACACTCTCAGACAGTGCATTCCAGATCCTAAACACTCAGTGAACCTGCCTCCACCACACTCTCACACAGGACATTCCAGATCCTAAACACTCACTGAACCTGCCTCCACCACACTCTCAGACAGTGCATTCCAGATCGAAAACTCTCACTAAAGCTGCCTCCACCACACTCTCAGACAGTGCATTCCAGATCCAACACTCTCACTGAACCTGCCTCCACCACACTCTTAGACAGTGCATTCCAGATCCTAAACTCTCACTGATCCTGCCTCCACCAGACTCTCAGACAGTGCATTCCAAATTCGAACCACTCACTGAACCTGCCTCCACCAGACTCTTAGACAGTGCATTCCAGATCCTAAACATTCACTGAACCTGTCTCCACCACACTCTCAGACAGTGCATTCCAGATCCTAAACACTCACTGAACCTGCCTCCACCACACTCTCAGACAGTACATTCCAGATCCTAAACACTCACTGAAGCTGCCTCCACCACACTCTCAGACAGTTCATTCCAGATCCTAAACACTCACTTAACCTGCCTCCACCACACTCTCAGACAGTTCATTCCAGATCCTAAACACTCACTTAACCTGCCTCCACCACACTCTCAGACAGTACATTCCAGATCCTAAACACTCACTGAAGCTGCCTCCACCACACTCTCAGACAGTTCATTCCAGATCCTAAACACTCACTGAACCTGCCTCCACCACTCTCTCAGGCAGTGCATTCCAGATCCTAAACACACACTGAACCTACCTCCACCACACTCTCAGACAGTGCATTCCAGTTTCGAACCACTCACTGAACCTGTCTCCACCACACTCTCAGACAGTACATTCCAGATCCTAAACACTCACTGAACCTGCCTCCACCACACTCTCAGGCAGTGCATTCCAGATCCTAAACACACACTGAACCTGCCTCCTCCACACTCTCAGACAGTGCTTTCCAGATCTTAAAATCTCACTGAACCTGCCTCCGCCACACTCTCAAACAGTACATTCCAGATCCTAAACACTCACTGAACCTGCCTCCACCACTCTCACAGGCAGTGCATTCCAGATCCTAAACACACACTGAACCTGCCTCCACCACACTCTTAGACAGTGCATTCCAGTTTCGAACCACTCACTGAACCTGTCTCCACCACACTCTCAGACAGTACATTCCAGATCCTAAACAGTCACTGAACCTGCCTCCACCACACTCTCAGACAGTGCATTCCAGATCCAACACTCTCACTGAACCTGCCTCCACCACACTCTTAGACAGTGCATTCCAGATCCTAAACATTCACTGAACCTGCCTCCACCACACTCTCAGACAGTGCATTCCAGATCCAAAACTCTCACTGAAGCTGCCTCCACCACACTCTCAGACAGTGCATTCCAGATCCTAAACTCTCACTGATCCTGCCTCCACCAGACTCTCAGACAGTGCGTTCCAAATTCGAACCACTCACTGAACCTGCCTCCACCACACGCTTAGACAGTGCATTCCAGATCCTAAACATTCACTGAACCTGTCTCCACCACACTCTCAGACTGTGCATTCCAGATCCTAAACACTCACTGAACCTGCCTCCACCACACTCTCAGACAGTACATTCCAGATCCTAAACACTCACTGAACCTGCCTCCACCACACTCTCAGACAGTACATTCCAGATCCTAAACACTCACTTAACCTGCCTCCACCACTCTCTCAGGCAGTGCATTCCAGATCCTAAACACACACTGAACCTGCCTCCACCACACTCTTAGACAGTGCATTCCAGTTTCGAACCACTCACTGAACCTGTCTCCACCACACTCTCAGACAGTACATTCCGGATCCTAAACACTCACTGAACCTGCCTCCACCACACTCTCAGGCAGTGCATTCCAGATCCTGAACACACACTGAACCTGCCTCCTCCACACTCTTAGACAGTGCATTCCAGATCCTAAACTCTCACTGATCCTGCCTCCTCCACACTCTCAGGCAGTGCATTCCAGATCCTGAACACACACTGAACCTGCCTCCTCCACACTCTTAGACAGTGCATTCCAGATCCTAAACTCTCACTGATCCTGCCTCCTCCACACTCTCAGGCAGTGCATTCCAGATCCTGAACACACACTGAAACTGCCTCCACCACACTCTCAGACAGTGCATTCCAGATCCAACACTCTCACTGAACCTGCCTCCACCACACTCTCAGACAGTGCGTTCCAAATTCGAACCACTCACTGAACCTGCCTCCACCAGACACTTAGACAGTGCATTCCAGATCCTAAACACTCACTGAACCTGCCTCCACCACACTCTCACACAGGACATTCCAGATCCTAAACACTCACTGAACCTGCCTCCACCACATTCTCAGACAGTGCATTCCAGATCCAAAACTCTCACTGAAGCTGCCTCCACCACACTCTCAGACAGTGCATTCCAGATTTGAACCACTCACTGAACCTGTCTCCACCACACTCTCAGACAGTACATTCCAGATCCTAAACTCTCACTGAAGCTGCCTCCACCACACTCTCAGACAGTACATTCCAGATCCTAAACACTCACTGAACCTGCCTCCACCACACTCTCAGACAGTACATTCCAGATCCTAAACACTGACTGAACCTGCCTCCACCACACTCTCAGACAGTACATTCCAGATCCTAAACACTCACTGAACCTGCCTCCAGCACACTCTCAGACATTGCATTCCAGATTCGAACCACTCGCTGAACCTGCTTCCACCACACTCTCAGACAGTGCATTTCAGATCCTAAACACTCACTGAACCTGGCTCCATCACACTCTCAGACAGTACATTCCAGATCCAAAACTCTCACTGAACCTGCCTCCACCACACTCTCAGGCAGTGCATTCCAGATCCTAAACACACACTGAACCTGCCTCCACCACACTCTCAGGCAGTGCATTCCAGATCCAAAACTCTCACTGAACCTGCCTCCACCACACTCTCAGACAGTGCATTCCAGATCCTAAACACTCACTGAACCTGCCTCCACCACACTCTCAGGCAGTGCATTCCAGATCCTAAACACTCACTGAACCTGCCTCCACCGCACTCTCAGACAGTGCATTCCAGATCCTAAACACTCACTGAACCTGCCTCCACCACACTCTCAGGCAGTGCATTCCAGATCCTAAACACTCACTGAACCTGCCTCCACCGCACTCTCAGACAGTGCATTCCAGATCCTAAACACTCACTGAACCTGCCTCCACTACACTCTCAGACAGTGCATTCCAGATCCTAAACACTCACTGAACCTGCCTCCACCACACTCTCAGGCAGTGCATTCCAGATCCTAAACACTCACTGAACCTGCCTCCACCGCACTCTCAGACAGTGCATTCCAGATCCTAAACACTCACTGAACCTGCCTCCACCACACTCTCAGACAGTGCATTCCAGATCCTAAACACTCACTGAACCTGCCTCCACCACACTCTCAGACAGTGCATTCCAGATCCTAAACACTCACTGAATCTGCCTCCACCACACTCTCAGACAGTGCATTCCAGATCCTAAACACTCACTGAACCTGCCTCCACCACACTTTCAGACAGTGCATTCCAGATCCTAAACACTCACTGAACCTGCCTCCACCACACTTTCAGACAGTGCATTCCAGATCCTAAACTCTCACTGATCCTGCCTCCTCCACACTCTCAGACAGTGTATTCCAGATCCTAAACACTCACTGAACCTGCCTCCACCACACTCTCAGACAGTGCATTCCAGATCCAAAACTCTCACTGAAACTGCCTCCACCACACTCTCAGACAGTGCATTCCAGATCCAACACTCTCACTGAACCTGCCTCCACCACACTTTCAGACAGTGCATTCCAGATCCTAAACACTCACTGAACCTGCCTCCACCACACTCTCAGACAGTGCATTCCAGATCCAAAACTCTCACTGAAACTGCCTCCACCACACTCTCAGACAGTGCATTCCAGATCCAACACTCTCACTGAACCTGCCTCCACCACACTTTTAGACAGGGCATTCCAGATCCTAAACACTCACTGAAACTGCCTCCACCAGACTCTCAGACAGTGCGTTCCAAATTCGAACCACTCACTGAACCTGCCTCCACCACACTCTCAGACAGTGCATTCCAGATCCTAAACACTCACTGAACCTGCCTCCACCAGACTCTTAGACAGTGCATTCCAGATCCTAAACACTCACTGAACCTGCCTCCACCACACTCTCAGACAGTGCATTCCAGATCCTAAACACTCACTGAACCTGCCTCCACCACACTCTCAGACAGTACATTCCAGATCCTAAACACTCACTGAACCTGCCTCCACCACACTCTCAGACAGTACATTCCAGATCCTAAACACTGACTGAACCTGCCTCCACCACAGTCTCAGACAGTGCATTCCAGATTTGAACCACTCACTGAACCTGTCTCCACCACACTCTCAGACAGTACATTCCAGATCCTAAACTCTCACTGAACCTGCCTCCACCACACTCTCAGACAGTACATTCCAGATCCTAAACTCTCACTGAACCTGCCTCCACCACACTCTCAGACAGTACATTCCAGATCCTAAACACTCACTGAACCTGCCTCCACCACACTCTCAGACAGTACATTCCAGATCCTAAACACTGACTGAACCTGCCTCCACCACAGTCTCAGACAGTGCATTCCAGATCCTAAACACTCACTGAACCTGCCTCCACCACACTCTCAGACAGTACATTCCAGATCCTAAACACTCACTGAACCTGCCTCCACCACACTCTCAGACAGTACATTCCAGATCCTAAACTCTCACTGAACCTGCCTCCACCACATTCTCAGACAGTACATTCCAGATCCTAAACACTCACTGAACCTGCCTCCACCACACTCTCAGACAGTACATTCCAGATCCTAAACACTGACTGAACCTGCCTCCACCACACTCTCAGCCAGTACATTCCAGATCCTAAACACTCACTGAACCTGCCTCCAGCACACTCTCAGACATTGCATTCCAGATTCGAACCACTCGCTGAACCTGCTTCCACCACACTCTCAGACAGTGCATTTCAGATCCTAAACACTCACTGAACCTGGCTCCATCACACTCTCAGACAGTACATTCCAGATCCAAAACTCTCACTGAACCTGCCTCCACCACACTCTCAGGCAGTGCATTCCAGATCCTAAACACACTCTGAACCTGCCTCCACCACACTCTTAGACAGTGCATTCCAGATTCTAAACTCTCACTGAACCTGCCTCCACCACACTCTCAGGCAGTGCATTCCAGATCCAAAACTCTCACTGAACCTGCCTCCACCACACTCTCAGGCAGTGCATTCCAGATCCTAAACACACACTGAACCTGCCTCCACCACACTCTTAGACATTGCATTCCAGATTCTAAACTCTCACTGAACCTGCCTCCACCACACTCTCAGGCAGTGCATTCCAGATCCAAAACTCTCACTGAACCTGCCTCCACCACACTCTCAGGCAGTGCATTCCAGATCCAAAACTCTCACTGAACCTGCCTCCACCACACTCTCAGGCAGTGCATTCCAGGTCCAAAACTCTCACTGAACCTGCCTCCACCACACTCTCAGGCAGTGCATTCCAGATCCTAAACACTCACTGAAACTGCCTCCACTACACTCTCAGACAGTACATTCCAGATCCTAAACACTCACTGAACCAGCCTCCACCACACTCTCAGACAGTGCATTCCAGATCCTAAACACT
This sequence comes from Heterodontus francisci, assembly GCF_036365525.1. Classification (NCBI taxonomy): domain Eukaryota; kingdom Metazoa; phylum Chordata; class Chondrichthyes; order Heterodontiformes; family Heterodontidae; genus Heterodontus; species Heterodontus francisci. Next base: position 330,230 of record NW_027141741.1, read on the forward strand.
CACTGAACCTGCCTCCACCACACTCTCAGACAGTACATTCCAGATCCTAAACACACACTGAACCTGCCTCCACCACACTCTCAGACAGTACATTCCAGATCCTAAACACTCACTGAACCTGCCTCCACCACACTCTCAGACAGTACATTCCAGATCCTAAACACACACTGAACCTGCCTCCACCTCACTCTCTGACAGTACATTCCAGATTCGAACCACTCACTGAACCTGTCTCCACCACACTCTCAGGCAGTGCATTCCAGATCCTAAACACTCACTGAACCTGCCTCCACCACACTCTCAGACAGTGCATTCCAGATTCGAACCACTCACTGAACCTGTCTCCACCACACTTTCAGACAGTGCATTCCAGATCCTAAACACTCACTGAACCTGCCTCCACCACACTCTCAGACAGTGCATTCCAGATCCTAAACACTCACTGAACCTGTCTCCACCACACTCTCAGGCAGTGCATTCCAGATCCTAAACACTCACTGAACCTGCCTCCACCACACTCTCAGACAGTGCATTCCAGATCCTAAACACTCACTGAACCTGCCTCCACCACACTCTCAGACAGTGCATTCCAGATCCTAAACACTCACTGAACCTGTCTCCACCACACTTTCAGACAGTGCATTCCAGATTCGAACCACTCACTGAACCTGCCTCCACCACACTTTCAGACAGTGCATTCCAGATCCTAAACACTCACTGAACCTGCCTCCACCACACTCTCAGACAGTGCATTCCAGATCCTAAACACTCACTGAACCTGCCTCCCCCACACTCTTAGACAGTGCATTCCAGATCCGAGCCACTCGCTGCGTAAAAAAGTTTGGCCTTTGTCTCTTTTGCTAATCGACTTAAATCTGTGCCTTCTGGTTCTCGATCCTTCCACCCTGGGAACAGATTCTCCCTATCTCCTCTGTCCAGACCCCTCATGGTTTTGAACACCTTTATCAAATCTCCTCTCAATCTTCTCTTCTCCAAGGAAAACAACCCAAGTTTCTGCAGTCTATCCTCATAACTGAAGTCCATCTTCCCTGGAACCATTCTAGTAAATCTCTTCTGCACCCTTTCCAGGCAGTCCTTCCTGAAGTGTGGTGCCTAGAATTGGACACAATACCCAACCTGAGACTGAACTAGTATTTAAAAAGGTTCATCATTACGTCCTCTGAGAGGTTCTCTGTCCTCTCAAATCCCAACCCCAACCCATCAGTACTTCTTGACCTTCCTGAGCTCCTGCTGTCGTCCCAGGCTTGACTCCCTCTTAGATACGCTGACTCGTCCCTCTGGGCATCCTCCAAAGGGCTCATCCAGGCTCTCAGTGCTGTTTCATTCTGAGCAGCAACCACCATTGCCCCATCTCACTCTCTCTTTGACCTTCCTGCCCAGTGCATCCACTGGGGGATAATCTTGACAATCTCCTTCCTGTCTAACTCACCCCTCCCACTGCTCACCCAGTGGACTCTGCCAGTGGATCAGCTCTCATTGCCTCTCTACACATCTCCCTCCAGAGTGTCCATTCACTTGTGAACAAGGTCCTTGCCATCCAGGAACTTATTGTGTATGATTACATCACATCATGACCTTAACTGAAACCTGCCTGAGGAGTGATGACATCTTCCTGCTATATGAAGCCTCCCCTGGCTGGTTATACCTTCCAGGATTTGCTCCTTCCAGACCATCACAGTGGTAGTGTGGCTGTTATCACCAAATCACACCTTGGCCTGACTCACTAATCCTCTGACACCTCCTCCTCCTTTTCAGCATCTCACCTTGTTCTGTCCCATCAGCTCATTTAAAATCCTGGTTCTCTAATGCCCACCCAAGTACTATGCTAATTTTCTCACCAAGATATCTTCACTGCTTTCCTCCCTCAGCTTCTGCACCAAGGGTCTTCTCATCCTAGGTGATTTCAGTCTCCATCTCAACTCATCATGTTCTCTCTCCTCTAAGTTCACTGCCCTAATATACTCCCTAAATCTCTCCCTCAATGTAAACTCCCAGCCCATGTTTACAGCCACACCCTTGACCTTGCCATCTAACATGGCCTCACTTCTCCCATCATATCAGTCACAGATAAGGACATCTCTGATCACTACCACATCTCGCATTCCCCTTTCAAACACAATTCCTTCTGTATCTGTCCCTGATAAAGACTATCTCCCAATTCAGTTACAACTGCACTCTCAAAATCCCAATTGTTGAGCCTTTGGCCCTCCATTCTCCATGTCATTTCTGCAGCTACTGATCTGCTCAACCTCATCTTCACCTCCACCTTCAATGCCCTAGCCCCCAATAAAACCATTGCTCCCTCTCGCCCTGGCTGTTCCCCTGGAATGACCCCCATCTCCGCTCTCTTAAGTCCAAGGGACGTAGACTTGAAAGGATATGGCGGACAACTGATTTAGCCAATCAACGCCGTATCTGGCTGGACCAATAAAACACTATCGGGTCCAGCTCTCATCTGCTAAAACTGAAAGAAAGAAAGACTTATTATTTATAGCATTTTTCACGAGCACCGGACGTCTCAAAGCACTTTACAGCCAAAGTCGTACTTTTGAAGTGTAGTCACTGTTGTATTGTAAGAAATGCAGCAGCCAATCTGCACACAGCAAGCTCCCACAAATAGCGATGTGATAATGCCCAGGTAATCTCTTCTTGTGATGTTGATTGAGGGATAAATATTGGTCAGGACGCTGGGGAGAACTTCCCTGCTTTTCTTCAAAAATAATGTCATGGGATATTTTACATCCATCCGAGCAGGCAGATGGGGCCTCGGTTTAACATCTCATCCAAAAAGAACGCACCTCCAACAGTGCAGCACTCCCTCAGTACTGCACTGCAGTGTCAGTCTTGATTTTTGTGCTCAAACCCTGGAGAGGGACTTGAACCTTGTGACTCAGAGTTGAGAGTGCGATCAACTGTTCACTATTCCAGGATCATCGCTGGCCAGGCCAGCACTTCTTGCCCTTCCCTAATTGCCCTTGAGAAGGTGGTGTTGAGCTGCCTTTTTGAACCGCTGCAGTCCATGTGGGGTAGGTACACCCACAGTGCTGTTAGGAAGGGAGTTCCAGGATGTTTGACCCAGTGACAGTGAAGGAACGGCGATATAGTTCCAAGTCAGGATGGTGTGTGACTTGGAGGGGAACTTGGTGGTGCTGCCATGCATCTGCTGTCCTTGTCCTTCTAGATGGCAGAGGTCACTGGTTTGGAAGGTGCTGTCTGAGGAGCCTCGGTGAGTTGCTGCAGTGCATCTTGCAGATGGTACACACTGCTGCCACCGTGCGTCGGTGGTGGAGGGAGTGAATGTTTAAGGTGGTGGATGGGGTGCTGTTGGTGTGATTGCTGTTTAAGTGGCATTTGATAGCACTGTCGACGACATCTTCCACCACTTTACTGATGATCGAGAGTAGACTGATTGGGCGGTAATTGGTCGGGTCGGATTTGTCCTGCTTTTTGCGCAGAGACATACCAGGGCAATTTTCCACATTTGCGTGTAGATGCCAGTGTTGTAGCTGTACTGGACCAACTTGGCTAGGGGCGTGGCTAGTTCTGGAGCATAAGTCTTCACTACTAAAACCGGGATGTTGTCAGGACCTATAGCCTTTGCAGTATCCAGTGCCTTCAGTCGTTTCTTGATATCACATGGAGTGAATTGAATTTGCTGAAGACTGGAAACTGTAATGCTGGGGACTTCAGGAGGAGGCCGAGATGGATCATCAACTCGGCACTTCTGGCTGAAGATGGGTGCAAATGGTTCAGCTTTGTCTTTTGCACTGATGTGCTGGGCTCCCCCCATCACTGAGGATGGTGATATTGGTGGAGCCACCTCCTCCAGTTAGTTGTTTAATTGTGCACCACCGTTCACGGCTGGATGTGGCAGGACTGCAGAGCTTAGATCTAATCCATTGGCTATGGGATCGCTTAGCTCTGTCTATCGCATGCTGCTTCTGCTGTTTGGCATGCAAGTAGTCCTGTGTTGTAGCTTCACCGGGCTGACACCTCATTTTGAGGTGTGCTTGTGCTGCTCCTGGCATGCCCTCCTGCACTCTTCATTGAACCATCCCTAATGGGGGAATGGGGGATATGCCGGACCATGAGTTTACAGATTGTATTTGAATATAATTCTGCTGCTGCTGATGGCCCACAGTTTTGAGCTGCCATATCTGTTCTGAATCTATCCCATTTAGCATGGTGGTAGTGCCACACAACACGGTGGAGGGTATCCTCAGCATGAAGATGGGACTTTGTTTTAATCAGGATTGTGTGGTGGCCACTCCTACCAATACTGCTATGGACAGATACATGTGCAACAGGTAGATTGATGAGGACAAGGTCTAGTAGGTATTTCCCTCTTGTTGGTTCCCTCACCTCCTAGCACAGACTCAGTCTAGCAGCTATGTCCTTCAGGACTCAGCCAGTTTGGTCAGTGGTGGTGCTGCCGAGCCACTCATGGTGATGGGCATTGAACCTCCCCACCCAGAGTACATTCTGTACCCTTGCCACTCTCTGTGCTTCCTCCAAGTAGTAATCAACATGGAGGACCATCTCCAACAAGAGAGAATCTAACCATCTCCCCTTGACATTCAATGGCTTACAATTGCTGAATCCCCCACTATCAACATCCTGGGGGTTACCATTGACCAGAAACTGAACGGACCAGCCAAATAAATATCATGGCTACAAGAACAGGTCAGAAGCTAGGAGACCTGTGGTGAGTAACTCACCTCCTGACTCCCCAAAGCCTGTCCACCATCTACAAGGCACAAGTCAGGAGTGTGATGGAATACTCTCCACTTGCCTGGATGGATGCAGCTCAATCAACACCATCTACAAACATTCACTCCCTCCACCACCGACGCACAGTGGTAGCAGTGTTTACCATCTACAAGATGCACTGCAGCAACGCACCAAGGCTACTTAGACAGCACCTTCCAAACCCGCGACCTCTACCAACTAGGAGGACAAGGGCAGCAAATGCATGGGAGCACCACCACCTGCAAGTTCCCCTCCGAGTCACACACCATCCTGACTTGGAACTATATCACCGTTCCTTCACTGTCGCTGGGTCAAAATCCTGGAACTCCCTTCCAAACAGCACTGTGGGTATACCTACCTCACTTGGACTGCAGCGGTTCAAGAAGGCAGCTCACCACCACCTTCTCAAGGGCAATTAGGGATGGGCAATAAATGCTGGCCTGGCCAGTGACACCCACATTCCATAAATGAATAAAAAAAAGTACTGATTCATCAGCTGAGGGGCGGTAGGTGGTAATCAGCAGGAGGTTTCCTTGCGCATGTTTGACCTGATGCCATGAGACATCATGGGTCCGGAAGTCAATGTTGAGGACTCCCAGGAAACTCCCTCTCAACTGTATACCACTGTGCTGCCACCTCTGGTGCGTCTGTCCTGTCAGTGGGAGCAAGACATACCCAGGAATGTTGATGGTGATGTCTGGGACATTGGATGTAAGGTATGTTTTTACAAACCTACAAGCACACAGATTAGGAGCAGGATTAGGCCACTCGGTCCCTGGAGTCTGATTCGCCATTCAACAAGATCATGGCTGATCTGATTGTAGCCTCAACGCCACATTCCCACCTACCCCCGATAACCTTTCACCCCCTTGCTTATCAAGAATCTATCTACCTCTGCCTTAAAAATATTCAAAGACTCTGCTTTCAGCGCCATTTGAGGAAGAGAATTCCAAAGACTCACAACCCTGTGAGAGAAACATTTTCTTTTCATCTCTGTCTTAAATGGGCGACCCCTTATTTTTAAACAGTGACCCCTAGTTCTAGATTCTCCCACAAAAGGAAACATCCTTTCCACATCCACCGTATGAAGACCCCTCAGGATCTTATATGTTTCAATTAAGTAGCCTCTTACTCTTCTGAACTCCAGCAGATACAAGCTTAGCCTGTCCAATCTTTCTTCATAAGATAACCTGCCCATTCTACATATTAGTCTAGTAAACTTTCTCTGAACTGCTACCAATGCATTTACATCCTTGGAGACCAATACTGTACACAGTACTCCAGATGTGGTCTCACCAATGCCCTGTATAGCCGAAGCATAACCTCCCTACTTTTGTATTCAATTCCCCTCGTGATAAACGATAACATTCTATTAGCTTTCCTAATTATTTGCTGAATACTAACCTTTTGTGATTCATGCACAAGGACACCCGGATCCCTCTGCATCTCAGAACTCTCATTTAGATAATATGCTTCTTTTTTATTCTTCCTCCCAAAATGGAAAATTTCACATTTTTCAACATTATTCTCCATTTTCCAGATCTTTGCCCACTCACTTAACCTATTTATATCCTTATGTCCTCTTCACAAGTTAGTTTCCTACCTACCTTTGCATCATCAGCAAATTTAGCAACCATACCTTCGGTCCCTTCATCCAAGTCATTTATATAAACTGTAAAAAGTTGAGGCCCCAGCACTGATCCCTGTGGCACACCACCCGTTACATCTTGCCAACCAGAATATGACCCATTTATGCTGACTCACTGTTTCCTGCTAGCTAGCCAAACTTCTATCCATGCCAATATGTTACCCCCTACACCAGGAGCTTTTGTTTTCCGCAATAACCTTTGACGTGGCACCTTATCAAATGCCTTCTGGAAATCCAAGTATAGTACATCCATCGGTTCCCCTTTATCCACAGCACATGCTACTTCTTCAATGAACTCCAATAAATTGGTTAAACATGATTTCCCTTTCACAAAACCGTGTTGACTCTGCCTGATTTCCTTGAATTTTTCTAAATGCCCTTGTATAACATCTTTAATAATAGCTTCCAACATTTTCCCAATGACAGATGTTAAGCTAACTGGCCTGTAGTTTTCTGCTTTCTGTCTCCCTCCCTTTTTGAATAAAGGAGTAACATTGGCTATTTTTCAATCTAATGGAACCTTCCCCAAACCTAAGGAAGTTTGGAAAATTAAAACCAACGTATCAACTATCTATTATAACTAACTATCAGGCAAATGCATGGCAGATGCAGTATAATGTGGATAAATGTGAGGTTATCCACTTTGATAGCAAAAACAGAAAGACAGATTATTATCTGAACGGCGATAAACTGAGAAAGGGGAATATGCAACGAGACCTGGGTGTTCTCGTACACCAGTCGCTGAAGGTAAGCATGCAGGTGCAACAGGCGGTAAAAAAGGAAAATGGTATGTTGGCCTTCATAGCGAGAGGATTCGAGTACAGGAGCAGGGATGTCTTGCTGCAATTATACAGGGCCTTGGTGAGGCCTCACCGGGAATATTGTGTCCAGTTTTGGTCTCTTTATCCGAGGAAGGATGTTCTTGCTATAGAGGGAGTGCAGCGAAGGTTTACCAGACTGATTCCTGGGATGGCGGGACTAATGTATGAGGAGAGATTGAGTCGGTTAGGATTATATTCGCTGGAGTTCAGAAGAGTGAGGGGGATCTCATAGAAACCTATAAAATTCTAACAGGTCTTGACAGGGTAGATGCAGGAAGGATGTTCCCGATGGTGGGGGAGTCCAGAACCAGGGGTCATAGTCTAAGGATACGGGTAAACCTTTCAGGACTGAGATGTGGAGAAATCTTTTCACCCAGAGAGTGGTGAGCCTGTGGAAGTTGCTACCACAGAAAGCAGTTGAGGCCAAAACATTATATGTTTTCAAGAAGGATTTAGATATAGCTCTTGGGGCGAAAGGGATCAAAGGATATCGGGTGAAAGCGGGAACAGGTTACTGAGTTGCATGATCAGCTATGATCATGATCAGAATGGCGGAGCAGGCTCGAAGGGCTGAATGGCCTACTCTTGCTCCTATTTTCGATGTTTCTATCTCACTAGCCACCTCTTTTAAAACCCTAGGTTGAAGTCCACCAGGACCTGGGATTTGTCAGCCTGCAGCTCCAACAATTTGCTTTATACCACTTTCCTTGAGTATGACTATGTCAGGCTCTTGTTTGACTAGTCTGTGGGACAGCTCTCCCAATTTTGGCACAGGCTGCCAGATGTTAGTCAGTAGGATTTCTAACCTTTGCCAGTTCTGATGAAAGGTCACTGACCTGAACCGTTAACTTTGCTTCTCTCTCCACAGATGCTGCCAGACCTGCTGAGTATTTCCTGCACTTCTTGTTTTTATTTATGTTAGTTAGGAGGACCTTGCAGGGTCAATAGAGCTGTGTTTGCTGTTTCCGGTGCCTGGGTTGATACCAGGTGTTCTGTCCAGTTTTATTCCTTTTCAGCTTTTGTGCAGTGGCTTTTGTACAACTGAGTGGCTTGCTAGGCCATTTCAGAGGGCAGTTAAGAGTCAACCACATTGCTGTGAGTTTGGAGTTACATGTAGGCCAGACCAGGTAAGGATAGCAGATTTCCTTCCCTAAAGGACATTAGTGAAAATGCAAAGATAACTCCCGGCTTCTTTTCTCTACTGCAAACTGTCTTCTTAAACCCCTCTCCCCTGTCACCTCCACCCTCACCTCTGACAAGAAGTGCGAGGAGCTCATGGACTTCTTTGTCACTAAGATCGAGACCATCCAATCGGCTTCCTCTGCTGTGTCACTTCTTTCCACTAGCCTGCCATACTAAACTTCCTCTAAAGATCCCGCTGTCCTAGCCCTGAACTTGCATCTTTCTCTAGTTCTCTCCGATCTCCCTTCATGCCCTCTCCAAGCTCATCCTGTCCTTGAGACTCACCTGCATCTCTTTCAATCCTATTCCCACTAAACTGCTGACTGTCCAAGTTCCCCTCCTGTTCCCCATGTTAGCTGATATTGTTAACAGTTCTCTTCAGGTACTGCCCCTCTCGACTTCAAATCTGCCATCATCACCCCTTCCTCAAAAAACTAACTCTTGACCCACTGCCCTTGCAAATGACCGCCCCATCACTAACCTCCCTTTCCTCTCCAAACTCCTTGAACATATTCCTTGAACATGGGTGGCACAGTGGCGCATGGGCGGCACAGTGGCGCAGTGGTGAGCACCGCAGCCTCACAGCTCCAGCAACCCGGGTTCAATTCTGGGTACTGTCTGTGTGGAGTTTGCAAGTTCTCCCTGTGTCTGCGTGGGTTTCCTCCGGGTGCTCCGGTTTCCTCCCACATGCCAAAGACTTGCAGGTTGATAGGTAAATTGGCCATTATAAATTGCCCCTAGTATAGGTAGGTGGTAGAGAAATATAGGGACAGGTGGGGATGTGGTAGGAATATGGAATTAGTGTAGGATTAGTATAAATGGGTGGTTGATGGTCGGCACAGACTCGGTGGGCCGAAGGGCCTGTTTCAGTGCTGTATCTCTAAATAAATAAATAAAATAAAAAATAAAAAATATTCCTTGAACATAACATAAGGGCGGCACAGTGGCGCAGTGGTTAGCACCGCAGCCTCACAGCTCCAGCGACCCGGGTTCAATTCTGGGTACTGCCTGTGTGGAGTTTGCAAGTTCTCCCTGTGACCGCATGGGTTTCCTCCGGGTGCTCCGGTTTCCTCCCACAGCCAAAGACTTGCAGGTTGATAGGTTAATTGGCCATTGTAAATTGCCCCTAGTGTAGGTAGGTGGTAGGAGAATGGTGGGGATGTGGTAGTGAATATGGGGTTAATGTAGGATTAGTATAAATGGGTGGTTGTTGGTCAGTACAGACTCGGTGGGCCGAAGGGCCTGTTTCAGTGCTGTATCTCTAAATAAAAAAATAAATAAATGTTGTCATCTCTCAAATCCATTCTCATCTTTCCCAGGACTCCATGTTTGAATCCCTCCAATCAGGTTTCCCCCTGCCACAGTATAGAAACAGCTCTTACCAAAGACATAAATGACATTCGATGTGACTGTGACAAAGGTAAACTATGCCTCCTCATCCTTCTTGACCTGCAGCCTTTGACACAGTTGACCACACCATCCTCCTCCAATACCTCTCCACTGTTGTCCAGTTGGGTGGGATTACTCTCACCTGGTTCCATTCTTATCTATCTAATCATAGCTGGAGTATCACTTACAATGGCTTCTCTTCCTGCTCCCTCACCGTTCCCTCTGGTGTCACCCAAGGATCTATCCTTGGCCCTCTCCTATTTCACATCTATATGCTGCCCATCAGCGACATCATCCGAAAGCAATGTACACTGACGACACCCAGCTCTACCTTACCACCATCTCTCTCGACTCTTCCACTGTTCCTAAATTATCAGAATTATCAGACTGCTTATCTGACATCCAGTACTGGATGAGCAGAAATTTCCTCCAATTCTGTATTGTGAAGAATTAAGCAATTGTCTTTGGTCCCCGCTATAAACTCCGTTCCCTAGTTGCCAACTCCATCCTTCTGCCTGAGGCGAATCCAGACTGTTTGCAACCTTGGCTTACATTTGGTCCCAAGATGAGCTACCGATCACATATCTGCGCCATCACTAAGATCGCCATTTTCCATCTCCACAACATTGCCTGACACGACCCCTGCCTCAGCTCTCCCGCTGCTGAAACTTATCCTTTTGGGCCTCCTTATCTCGAGAGACAATGGATACGCGCCTGGAGGTGGTCAGTGGTTTGTGAAGCAGCGCCTGGAGTGGCTATAAAGGCCAATTCTGGAGTGACAGGCTCTTCCACAGGTGCTGCAGAGAAATTTGTTTGTTGGGGCTGTTGCACAGTAGGCTCTCCCCTTGCGCCTCTGTCTTTTTTCCTGCCAACTACTAAGTCTCTTCGACTCGCCACAATTTAGCCCTGTCTTTATGGCTGCCCGCCAGCTCTGGCGAATGCTGGCAACTGACTCCCACGACTTGTGATCAATGTCACACGATTTCATGTCGCGTTTGCAGACGTCTTTATAACGGAGACATGGACGGCCGGTGGGTCTGATACCAGTGGCGAGCTCGCTGTACAATGTGTCTTTGGGGATCCTGCCATCTTCCATGCGGCTCACATGGCCAAGCCATCTCAAGCGCCGCTGACTCAGTAGTGTGTATAAGCTGGGGGTGTTGGCCGCTTCAAGGACTTCTGTGTTGGAGATATAGTCCTGCCACCTGATGCCAAGTATTCTCCGAAGGCAGCGAAGATGGAATGAATTGAGACGTCGCTCTTGGCTGGCATACGTTGTCCAGGCCTCGCTGCCGTAGAGCAAGGTACTGAGGACACAGGCCTGATACACTCGGACTTTTGTGTTCCGTGTCAGTGCGCCATTTTCCCACACTCTCTTGGCCAGTCTGGACATAGCAGTGGAAGCCTTACCCATGCGCTTGTTGATTTCTGCATCTAGAGACAGGTTACTGGTGATAGTTGAGCCTAGGTAGGTGAACTCTTGAACCACTTCCAGAGCGTGGTCGCCAATATTGATGGATGGAGCATTTCTGACATCCTGCCCCATGATGTTCGTTTTCTTGAGGCTGATGGTTAGGCCAAATTCATTGCAGGCAGACGCAAACCTGTCGATGAGACTCTGCAGGCATTCTTCAGTGTGAGATGTTAAAGCAGCATCGTCAGCAAAGAGGAGTTCTCTGATGAGGACTTTCCGTACTTTGGACTTCGCTCTTAGACGGGCAAGGTTGAACAACCTGCCCCCTGATCTTGTGTGGAGGAAAATTCCTTCTTCAGAGGATTTGAACGCATGTGAAAGCAGCAGGGAGAAGAAAATCCCAAAAAGTGTGGGTGCGAGAACACAGCCCTGTTTCACACCACTCAGGATAGGAAAGGGCTCTGATGAGGAGCCACCATGTTGAATTGTGCCTTTCATATTGTCATGGAATGAGGTGATGATACTTAGTAGCTTTGGTGGACATCCGATCTTTTCTAGTAGTCTGAAGAGACCACGTCTGCTGACGAGGTCAAAGGCTTTGGTGAGATCAATGAAAGCAATGTAGAGGGGCATCTGTTGTTCACGGCATTTCTCCTGTATCTGACGAAGGGAGAACAGCATGTCAATAGTCGATCTCTCTGCACGAAAGCCACACTGTGCCTCGGGGTAGACGCGCTCGGCCAGCTTCTGGAGCCTGTTCAGAGCGACTCGAGCAAAGACTTTCCCCACTATGCTGAGCAGGGAGATTCCACGGTAGTTGTTGCAGTCACCGCGGTCACCTTTGTTTTTATAGAGGGTGATGATGTTGGCATCGCGCATGTCCTGGGGTACTGCTCCCTCGTCCCAGCACAGGCATAGCAGTTCATGTAGTGCTGAGAGTATAGCAGGCTTGGCACTCTTGATTATTTCAGGGGTAATGCTGTCCTTCCCAGGGGCTTTTCCGCTGGCTAGGGAATCAATGGCATCACTGAGTTCCGATTTGGTTGGCTGTATGTCCAGCTCATCCATGACTGGTAGAGGCTGGGCTGCATTGAGGGCAGTCTCAGTGACAGCATTCTCCCTGGAGTACAGTTCTAGGTAGTGCTCAACCCAGCGGTCCATCTGTTTGCGTTGGTCAGTGATTATGTCCCCCGATTTAGATTTGAGGGGGGTGATCTTCTTGATGGTTGGCCCAAGAGCTCTCTTCATGCCATCATACATTCCTCTGATGTTTCCGGTGTCTGAGGCCAGCTGAATATGACTGCATAGGTGTTGCCAGTAGTCGTTTGCGCAACGCCTAGCCGTTCTTTGTGCAGTACTTCTGGCTGCTTTAAGTGCTGCGGATGTTAAATCGCTGGGGGCTTTCTTGTAGTTCAAAAGTGCAATGCGCTTAGCGGCTATGACAGGTTCCAGCTCTTCATTATGAGATTGAAACCAGTCTGCATTTCTCTTCGCACTTTTGCCGTAGGTGGTCAAAGCTGACTCATAGATGGCGTCTCTGATGTGGGCCCACTTGGTCTCAGCATCCCCTGTGGGAGTGTTTTGAAGGGCTGTTACAAGTGAATTTAGAAATTTTTGTAACAGCTGTGGGTGAGAAATTCTGCTCGTGTTGATGCGCGGGTGGCCCTTCTGCTTGGAATGATGCAACTTCTTTGGTCTGAGTCTAACCTTGCTGCACACCAGGGAGTGGTCGGTGTCATATTCATGTCTTTAACACGTCTAGACTTGACTCCTGGCTGATCTCCCACATTCTGCTCTCCATACACTTGAGTTAAACTAAAACTCTGCTGCCCGTGTCTTAACTTGCACCAAGTCCCGTTCCCCTATCACCCCTGTACTCGCTGGTTCCCCTATCACCCCTGTGCTCGCTGGTTCCCCTATCACCCCTGTGCTCGCTGGTTCCCCTATCACCCCTGTACTCGCTGGTTCCCCTATCACCCCTGTACTCGCTGGTTCCCCTATCACCCCTGTGCTCGCTGGTTCCCCTATCACCCCTGTACTCGCTGGTTCCCCTATCACCCCTGTACTCGCTGGTTCCCCTATCACCCCTGTACTCGCTGGTTCCCCTATCACCCCTGTGCTTGCTGGTTCCCCTATCACCCCTGTGCTCGCTGGTTCCCCTATCACCCCTGTACTCGCTGGTTCCCCTATCACTCCTGTACTCACTGGTTCCCCTATCACCCCTGTGCTCGCCAACCTACATTGGCTCCCAGTCAAGCTACACCTCAATTAAAAAATTATCATCCTTGTTTTGACAATCCCTCCATGGCCTCACTCCTCCCTATCCCAGTAATCTCCTCCACCCCCACAACCCTCTGCGATATCTATACTCCTCTAATTCTGGCCTTTTGAGCATCTCTGATTTTAATCCCTCCACCATTGGTGTTTGTACCTTCAGCTGCCCAGGCTCTAAGCTCTGGAACTGATTCCCTAAACCTCTCTGCCTGTCTACCTTGCTTTCATCCTTTAAGACACTCCTTAAAACCTACCTCTGACCAAACTTTTCACAAGTTGCCCTAATATCACCTTCTGTGGCTCCATGACAAATTTTGTTTTATAGTATTCCTGCAAAGTGCCTTGGCACATTTTATTACATAAAGATGCTATATAAATATAAGTTGTTGCTGTTGTCTCTTTTTGTCTCTCTTTCTCTTTCTCTCTATCTCTTTGCGTCTCTCTGTTTCTGTCTACCCCTCTGTCTCACTGTCTCTCTCTTTCTCTCTATCTCTCTGCCTCTCTGAATCAACTTTCTTTATCTTTTTCTCTCTCTCTCTCTTTCTCTGTCTCTCTCTGCCTCTCCCTTTCCCTCTCTATCTTTATCTCTCTGTCTCTCTCTCATTCCTTTTCTTCCTCTCTCTATTGCACTGCTTATCTCTCACTCTCTAGCTCTCTGTCTCTCTGTCTCTTTCTCTACCACTTTCTCTCTCTCCTGCTCTCTTTGCCTTTCACTATCTCTGTCTTTGTGTGTGCGTGTCTCTCTCTCTCGCTATCTGTCTCCGTCTCTTTCAATCTCTCGGTCTCTCTCTGCCTCTCTCACTATCTTTCTCACTCTGTCCTCTGTCTCTTTTTCTCTCTTATCTCTCTGTCTCTTTTTCTGTTGCGCTCTCTACCTTTCTCGATCTCTTTCTCCTTCTCAGTGTCTCTGTCTCTGTTTATCTGTTTGTCTCTCTCTGGTTCTCTGTCTTTACCTCTCTGTCTCTCCCTATCTCTCTCTGTCTCCATTTCTGTCTCTTTGTGCCTCTCTCTGTCTACCTGTTCCATGATCTCTGTTTATCGCTATCTCTCTCAATCTCTCTGTATCTGGCTTGCTCTCCCTGAGTTTGTCACGTGCAGGGGAAGTGCAGCAATGGAAGTACAAAACAATAAACTGATGCGTTATTAAAAAGTAGAACAATTTAAAAAGTCTGGTGCCCTTGCCTTCGACAAGATGGAGGACAAAGTAACATGACACATACCTTCCCCTGCACTCAAATACACATCCATGTCTTTTAGAACTGAAACTCATTAACCCCGTCTGCTATTCAAACATGGATATGAGCTGTCCACAAAGTGAGCTATAACAAAGGCATTAGCAGTCGCTCCATCTCCAGCTAGAATCATTACAATAAAGTGTGGCCATCCTTCATCTTATCAAAATGAGCTGAGATCTGTAGTCATTGTGTAGTCCCTCAGGAACCAAAAGCCTAAAGTCACTTGGGAAAAACTAACACTTTATTAATTTACCTTGTTACGACCGATCGCTCCTGTCAAAGCCCCCAATCAAAATATACAATTCTGATTGTGGTGAGACCAACGCACTGTTAATTCAATCCCGTCATTCCACAGATCGGCTAACATATCATTTAAAAACTTTCCAAATTAAAGAAAGACCCACCAAATTGTACCATCTATTAACCCCCGAATGAAGCTAACCAAACCAGGTGTCTTTAAATCAACAAATTAACTCTTTAATTAAAAGAACTAAATTCTTAAAGACTATGAACATTTAAAAATAGAAAAATTAGAGCCCTTGCAAATTTACAGTCCAATGTTGTTCGAAGTCCTCGCAGAATGTTGTTCGAGGTCCTCGCAGAATGTTGTTTGAAGTCCAGGAAATTTTAACAATTAACGACTTGCAAACACTTTCAATAGAATCAATCTGACTTTAGAGTTTTTGAGGGATAAAAGATTGTCACAGTCTAACTTTCCTTTCTTCAATTTAAATTACCAGAGATCTCTGTCTTGGCTTGACTTTTTAGAATTTCGAGAGATAATAATTAAACAGACAAAAATCCTATTTCCTTCAGTTTAAATGGTAGAGAACCCTTTTTCAGGTGTGCTCATCACAGCTGTGTCCGCGTGTCTTCTGTCTGTGTGTTCAAAGAAAAAAGAACAAAGAACAGTACAGCCCAGGAACAGCCCATTCAGCCCTCCAAGCCTGCGCCGATCTTGATGCCTGTCTAAACTAAAACCTTCTGCACTTCCGGGGCCCATATCCCTCTATTCCCTTCCTATTCATGGATTTGTCAAGATGCCTCTTAAACGTCGCTATTGTACCTGCTTCCACCACTTCCCCCAGCAGAAGGTTCCAGGCACTCACCACCCTCTGTGGAAAGAACTTGCCTCGCACATCCCCTCTAAACTTTGCCCCTCGCACCTTAAACCTATGTCCCCTAGTAACTGACTCTTCCACCCTGGGAAAAAGCTTCTGACTATCCACTCTGTCCATGCCGCTCATAACTTTGTAAACCTCTATCATGTCACCCCTCCACCTCCGTCGTTCCAGTGAAAACAATCTGAGTTTCTCCAACCTCTCCTCATAGCTAATACCCTCCAGACCAGGCAGCATCCTGGTAAACCTCCTCTGTATCCTCTCCAAAGCCTCCACGTCCTTCTGGTAGTGTGGCGACCAGAATTGTACGCAATATTCCAAGTGTGGCCGAACTAAGGTTCTGTACAGCTGCAGCATGACTTGCCAACTTTTATACTCTATGCCCCGACCGATGAAGGCAAGCATGCCGTATGCCTTCTTGACTACCTTATCCACCTGCGTTGCCACTTTCAGTGATCTGTGGACCTGTACACCCAGATCTCTCTGCCTGTCAATACTCCTAAGGGTTCTGCCATTTACTGTATACTTCCCACCTGTA
The DNA here is from genome assembly GCF_036365525.1 of Heterodontus francisci. Classification (NCBI taxonomy): domain Eukaryota; kingdom Metazoa; phylum Chordata; class Chondrichthyes; order Heterodontiformes; family Heterodontidae; genus Heterodontus; species Heterodontus francisci. Next base: position 346,622 of record NW_027141741.1, read on the forward strand.
TTAGACCTTCCAAATTGCATTACCTCACATTTGTCCGGATTAAACTCCATCTGCCATTTTTCCGCCCAAGTCTCCAGCTGATCTATATCCTGCTGTATCCTCTGACAATCCTCATCACTGTCTGCAACTCCATCAACCTTTGTGTCGTCCGCAAACTTACTAATCAGACCAGCCACATTTTCCTCCAAATCATTTATATATACTACAAACAGCAAAGGTCCCAGCACTGATTCCTGCGGAACACCACTAGTCACAGCCTTCCATTCAGAAAAACACCCTTCCACTGCTACCCTCTGTCTTCTATGACTGAGCCAATTGTGTATCCATCTTGCCAGCTCACCTCTGATCCTGTGTGACTTCACCTTTTGTACCTGTTTGCCATGAGGGACCTTGTCAAAGGCTTTACTGAAGTCCATGTAGACAACATTCACTGCCCTTCTGTCATCAATCATCTTCGTCACTTCCTCAAAAAACTCGATCAAGTTAGTGAGACATGACCTCCCCTTCACAAAACCTGCCTCTCGCTAATAAGTTCATTTGTTTCCAAATGGGAGAAAATCCTGTCCCGAAGAATCCTCTCTAATAATTTCCCTACCACTGACGTAAGGCTCACCAGCCTATAATTTCCTGGATTATCCTTGCTACCCTTCTTAAACAAAGGAACAACACTGGCTATTCTCCAGTCCTCTGGGACCTCACCCGTAGCCAATGAGGATACAAAGATTTCTGTCAAGGTCCCAGCAATTTCCTCCCTTGCCTCCCTCAGTATTCTGGTTTAGATCTCATCAGGCCCTGGGGACTTATCTACCTGAATGTTTTTCAAGACGCCCAACACCTCCTCCTTTTTGATATCGACATGACCCAGACTATCTACACACCCTTCCCTAGGATCATCATCCACCAAGTCCTTCTCTTTGGTGAATACTGATGCAAAGTACTCACTTAGTACCTCGCCCATTTCCTCTGGCTCCATGCATAGATTCCCTCCTCTGTCCTTGAGTGGGCCAACCCTTTCCCTGGTTACCCTCTTGCTCTTTATATACATATAAAAAGCCTTGGGATTCTCCTTAATCCTGTTTGCCAATGACTTTTCATGACCCCTTTTAGCCCTCCTGACTCCTTCCCACTTACTTTATATTCCTCAAGGTCTTTGTCTGTTCCTAGCCTTCCAGCCCTTTACGAATGCTTCCTTTTTCTTTTTGACTAGGCTCACAATATCCCTCGTTATCCAAGGTTCCAGAAACTTGCCAAATTTATCCTTCATCCTCACAGGAACATGCCTGGATTCTAATCAACTGACGTTTGAAAGACTCCCACGTCAGATGTTGATTTACCCTCAAACAGCCGCCCTCAATCTAAATTCTTCAGTTCCTCCCTAATACTGTTATAATTAGCACCTTCACCTAAGGATTACTCTTTTCCTTATCCACAAGTACCTTCAAACCTACGGAATTATGGTCACTGTTCCCGAAATGCTCCCCTACTGAAACTTCGACCACCTGGCCCGGCTCATTCCTCAATACCAGGTCCAGTACGGCCCCTTCCCTAGTTGGACTATCTACATATTGTTTCAAGAAGCCCTCCTGGATGCTCCTTACAAATTCTGCCCCATCCAAGCCCCTGGACACTAAGTGAGTTCCGGTCAATATAGGAGAAGTTAAAATCACCCACCACGACAACCCTGTTGCTTTTACATCTTTCCAAAATCTGTCTACATATCTGATCCTCTATCTCCCACTGGCTGTTGGGAGGCTTGTAGTAAACCCTCAACATCATGACTGCACCCTTCCTATTCCTGAGCTCCACCCATATTGCCTCGCTACATGAGCCCTCCGAAGTGTCCTCCCGCAGTACAGCTGTGATATTCTCCTTAACCAGTAGTGCAAATGCCCCACCCCTTTTACATCCCCCTCTATCCCGCCTGAAACTTCTAAATCCTGGAACGTTTAGCTGCCAATCCTGTCCTTCCCTCAACCAAGACTCTGTAATAGCAACAACATAATAGTTCCAAGTACTAATCCAAGCTTTAAGTTCATCTGCCTTACCTGTTATACTTCTCGCATTGTAACAAATGCACTTCAGACCACCAGTCCCGCTGTGCTCAGCAACATCTCCCTGCCTGCTCTTCCTCTCAGTCTTACTGGCCTTATTCACTAGTTCCGCCTCAGTTATTTCACTTGCTGTCCTACTGCTCTGGTTCCCATCCCCTGCCACACTAGTTTAAACCCTCCCGAGTGACGCCAGCAAAACTCGCAGCCAGGATATTTGTGCCCCTCCAGTTTAGATGCAATCCGTCCTTCTTGTACAGGTCCCACCTGTCCCTGAAGAGATCCCAATGATCCAGATATCTGAAACCCTCCCTCCTACACCAGTTGTTCAGCCACATGTTTAGTTACACTATCTTCCTATTTCCAGCCTCACTGGCACGTGGCACAGGGAGTAATTCTGAGATTACAACCCGAGAGGTCCTGTCTTTTAACTTTCTACCTAACTTCCTAAACTCCCCCTGCAGGACCTCGTCACTCTTCCTGCCTATGTCATTGGTACCGATGTGTACCACAATGTCTGGCTGTTCACCCTCCCCCTTCAGAATGCCCCCTGTCCGTTCAGAGACATCCTTGACCCTGGCACCAGGGAGGCAACATACCATCCTGGAGTCTCTTTCACGTCCACAGAAGCGCCGATCTGTGCCCCTGACTATAGAGTCCCCTATAATTATTGCTCTTGTGCGCTTTGTCCCTCCCTGCTGAACAACAGTGCCAGCCGTGGTGCCACTGCTCTGGCTGCTGTTGTTTTCCCCTGATAGGCCATCCCCACCAACAGTATCCAAGATGGTATACTTGTTAGAGAGGGGGATAGCCACAGGGGATTCCTGCACTGACTGCCTGCCCCTTCTAGCGGTCACCCATCTATCTGCCTGCACCTTGGGTGTAACCACTTCTCTAAAACTCCTGTCTATGACGCTTTCCGCCACTTGCATGCTCTGAAGTGCATTCAATTGCAGCTCCAACCGATCCATGCGGTCTGTGAGGAGCTGCAACTGGGTACACTTCCTGCAGATGTAGTCATCCGGAACGCTGGAAACGTCACGAACCACCCACATCTCATAGGTGAAGCACTTTACCCCTCTAACTGACATTTCTAGCATTAATTAATAAATTAATTTGAAATAAATACTTAAATACTTATTAAATCCTTACTAAATTAAGTTACAATTAACTATATGGTCCCTAGCACTAGATTTCTACTACAAATATTAAATGCTAAATATAGTAATCTCCTCCCTCCGGTTTCGTTACTCCTCTACTTATTAATTAATTAGTTAATTAGGGTTTTAATCAAATTTAATCAACGTTTTATTTTCAAATTCAGTGCAGATTCAAACTGTCTTACTAACTGCCAGTTCAAACTGAATTGTAACAAATGTATCGCAGCAGGCTCACTCCCAGTGGCTGTTTCCATGGATCAAAAATGCACCCTTTGAATCACAGTCTCCAAATGGCTGTTTCTAAGGCAACGAAAATGCACCTTCCTATACCTCCTAAGGCTTGTCGGCTGTTAAAGCAATACTGATCCCTTGCAAGCCTTAAAGGCAAACTGCATATTCCGGAAATAAAAACTACAGGACCATGACACCTCTGCCCCCAGTGGAATGAAACGGCATTCCTGAAATGCATTTCATTACAATGGGTAAAAAAAATGCAAATTGAAAAAACGCCATTTTTTTCACGCATTTACAGATATACTCATTTCTGAAAAAAAAGTTTAGACTACAGCAAAAAATTCCACCAGAACATTTCGGCTTTAAATTTTCAAAAGGTTGTTCCAATTAACCCATTTTAAATTTCATAGCATCGCCACACTACCAGAAGGATGTGGAGGCTTTGGAGAGGGTACAGAGGAGGTTTACCAGAAAGTTGCCTGGTCTGGAGGGCATTAGCTATGAGGAGAGGTTGGAAAAACTCGGTTTGTTTTCATTGGAACGACGGAGGTGGAGGGGCGACATGATAGAGGTTTACAAAGTTATGAGTGGCATGGACAGAGTGGATAGTCAGAAGCTTTTTCCCAGGGTGGAAGAGTCAGTTACTAGGGGACATAGGTTTAAGGTGCGAGGGGCAAAGTTTAGAGGGGATGTGCGAGGCAAGTTTTTTTACACAGAGGGTGGTGAGTGCCTGGAACTTGCTGCCAGGGGAGGTGGTGGAAGCAGATACGATAGTGACGTTTAAGAGACATCTTGACAAATACATGAATACGAAGGGAATAGAGGGATATGGGCCCCAGAAGTGCAGAAGGTGTTAGTTTAGGCAGACATCAAGATCGGCGCAGGCTTGGAGGGCCGAATGGCCTGTTCCTGTGCTGTACTGTTCTTTGTTCTTTGTTCTTCCAGTTGTTTCGTGTTTTCCTTCCAAGTGTCCCTATTGTCCATCACCTCAGCCAGGTGAGCTGCACAGCTAGGAGCACTGACCACTACTGGGTTTACTATTCTCTGAGAAGTTTCTCAAGTACCCTTTAACCTATGTGGCATCACTTGACACTGGAAAACCCTGTCCGGTGTAACAGAAGCTGATTTTTTCTTACCCTGGGATGTCAAAGGAATTTGACAGTATCCTTCCAACACATCTGTCTCTTTAAGACACATGGTGTTGCCCACTCTGTCCTTACAGTCCTTTAAATGAGAATTTGGCTAGAAGTCTGCCTTCTTTACCACAGTGACCTTTCTAGAGTCTATGCAAGTTTAAGCCATCTCACCAGGTTTAATCATCAAGACCATCTGTGAATTCCAGCTGTACTGACTAGGTTCATCTAAGCTGCCCTTCAGCATGCATTGTACCTCTGCTTCCACTCAGGCCTGTCTGTCTGGACCTAAGCGACAAGGATGTTGTTTTAAAGGAATGGTTCCCCCTATACCCACTTCATGTGTGGCTAAGGTTGTACATCCTGGCTTAACCCTACAAACTTTTTGAAACGTTGTGAAAACCGTGGTTAGGACTTCACGCTGTTTTGCCTCTAAGTGTAAAAGCCTGTTGATTAATTTTCCTAGCCATTCTGCATTCGCTAATCGGATAGTTGGAGGTTCAATCTGAGAATTTGCTCGGCCTACTTCTGCCTCATCCTCACTCTCCTTTTCCTTCTCCACAATCCCGATTACCTGACATACCTGAACTGGCTTATCCTCCTCCCTGCGGTAATATTGTTTGAGCAAATTAATGTGACAGAACCGGTTCTTCTTCCAGCGATCAGGGGTGTCAATCAAGTAATCTACCTTACCCACTCTTTTGATCACTCTATATGGACCACTGAACCATACTTTTACTGGTTCTCCCTATCATGGTAACAACACTAATACTTCATTCCCTGGTTTTATGGTAGGTTGTGGTTTTCCCTCCATTTGACAGGTATGGCATGCCCTACAAAACTGTCTCACATACTCAGTAAGACCTGGCCAGTAATAATGTTTGCTTACATGTGATTTGGTCTTCCGAATTCCCCTGTGTCCTGAAAAAGGAATGTCGTGTGCTAACCTTAATAATCCTTGTTTATATTTAGGTGGTACGACAATCTGTTCAACAACTGTCTAGTCTTCATCAGCAGGCCTCTGAGGCAGTCTCCATTTCCTCCCGTTTTCCAGCTTTCCGGAATGCTTTTTAGCTCAGCTTCTGACAGAGCCGTCTGTGCTATTTGGTAGATCTCTGGATCAGCTTGCTGTGCTGCAATGATAGACTATCTGTTAAACATCTCATTTGGATTATCAAAATCCCCAAATAAGGTTTCAGATGCCTGATTATCTATTTGTGGTGCCCCTTTTGCCTCCGACAATGGATCCTGTTTAGCCATTGCTCAGGTAACTACACATGCAGGAAATATTCCCGGAACTTGCTCCTGTAATTGCTCCATTTCCTTAATTTCACATGGTTCCTCTGTAACCATAGGAGAAACTGATATTTTTGATCCTGCCAGATCATTTCCTAGGGGTAGATCAATTCTCTTTACTGGTAAACTGTGGACAACACCTACAGTTACAATCCCAGATATTAAGTCACACTCCAGGTGTACTTTATACAAAGGTACGGGTATACACACCCCGCCAATTCCATTTACTAAAATTTTAACGTTCAAGGCGCTTTCTGGGGGAAACCTCATATCTTTCCTGAGCAAGAGTGTTCGGGTTGCTCCTGTGTCCCTAAGTATAATTAAAGGTTTTCCTGCCTCACTTACAGGATACGGAGTGACTCTCCTCTTTGACAAAAAATCATTATAACTCTCAGGTATTTTATTCTTAACCTCTACACTCCTCTTAGTTTTGGTATCTGGTTTCACATTCACAGTCGTTAAAGCTATAGCCTGGTCTGCTATACTCTCAGTCAGAGTCTTTTCCTCTGCATTAACTTTGCGTCCCCCAACAAGTCCTATGGGTTTACCTCGCAATTTCCAGCACTCTGAACGAAGATGACCCGTTTTGTTGCAATGATAAAACTTTGGCTTGCAAACCTCACTTCTACCCTCAGCACCTTCCTTTCTGACCTGAGGAGGTGATCCTGGGGCTTTCCCATCTGTTCCTTCTTGTCCCTGGCCACTTGCCTTCCTTTCATTCTCCTACTTTCTATCCTTCTTGGGTTTATGGGGGTGATGGACAAAATAGGTTGGCTTATTCACAAGCTCAAAATCATCAGCAATCTCTGCTGCTTGCCTAGTTTTCAAAACTTTCAGATTATCTATATGAGTTCTCACTACTGAAGGAATCGAGTTTTTAAACTCTACTAAGAGAATCAATTCTCAAAGGTTCTCATATGTGGTTTCTATCTTTAATGCCCGTATCCAACGGTCAAAATTCATTTGCTTCACCCTCTCAAATTTTAAATATGTCTGCCCAGTCAATGTCTGTAAGTTCCTAAACTTCTGACGGTAAGCTTCAGGGACTAACTCATATGCAGCGAGAATAGCCTTTTTGGCCATCTCATAATCTGCAGAAGTCTCTTCAGAAAGCATGGCATGAGTTTCATGAGCTCTGCCTACCAGCCTGCACTGCATGAGCAATGTCCAGCTTTCTTTCGGGCATTTCATCTGTTTGGCTATTTTTTCAGAAGATATGAAAAATGCCTCTTACGTCCCTTTCCCTGAATTTAGTAAGAGCCTGTATAAATTTAAACAACTTCTCGTTGGGTCCTGATCTAAATTCAGATTCTTTCTGACCCGAATTTTCTCTGGATTTAAGACTACCCCTTTGTCTTAGTTCCATTTCTTTTAATTTAAATTCCCTCTCTTCTCTTTCACTTTCTCTCTGAAACGCTCTCTCTTTCCTCTTTTTCCAATTCAAGTTTTCTTAATTCTTTTTCTGCCTCAAGTTTTTTTGTTTCTTTTTTCTGCTGAAGCTCCATTTTTTTCATTTCTAACTGAATCCTTGCCAATTCCACTGCATCAGTCTCAGACCGACTACCTTCATGTCTCTCGTATTCACTTTCTTGTTCCTCGTATTGCCCTTCATCCGTATTATCATCATCATCTTCTACCAGTTCCAAATGTTCGACTATCAATCCAATTATCCCTTTTTTTTGTCACCTGATTTCAATTCCAACCCCAATTTCGCTGCCAATTCTTTTAATTTGTTCTTAGTTAAATTTATCAAGTCACTGAGGGAAACATTCTGCTTTCCCAAAAACTCTGCTACAACCACTAATGCCATATTATACAAGAGACTTGGTTCTTTTAATTTCTTTGTAATTGGTGTCAGATTTAGATCTCAACAATGAAGTTTCCAATTGATAAGATCCCGGACTTGGGAGCAATTAATCTGATGCCAAACGCAAGACCCCAATTTTAATATGTTATCCCAGAGACGAGTAATTACTATGATTCCAAATACGAACCCTCCAAATTTGTCTGATTCTGATCCCAGACGCGAGCCACCAAATTAAATATGATTCAACTGCAAGTGAGACCCCAAGTTAAGATATGATTCAGATCCACAGATGAGAAACTCAATTAATATGTGGTTCAAATCGCAGATGAGCCTCCAATAAATATGTTACAACCGACCGCTCCTATCAAAGCCCCCAATCAAAATATACGATTCTGATTGTGGTGGGACCAACGCACTGTTAATTCAATCCTGTCGTTCCACAGATCGGCTAACATATCATTTAAAAACTTTCGAAATTAAAGAAAGACCAATCAAATTGTACCATCTATTAATCCCCGAATGAGGCTAACCAAACCAGGTGTCTTTAAATCAACAAATTAACTCTTTAATTAATAGAACTAAATTCTTAAAGACTATGAACATTTAAAAATAGAAAAATTAGAGTCCTTGCAAATTTACAGTCCAATGTTGTTCGAAGTCCTCGCAGAAAGTTGTTGGAAGTCCTCGCAGAATGTTGTTCGCAGTCCAGCAAATTTCAACAATTAACGACTTGCAAACACTTTCAACAGAATCAATCTGACTTTAGAGTTTTTGAGGGATAAAAGATTGTCACAGTCTAACTTCCCTTTCTTCAATTTAAATTACCAGAGATCTCTGTCTTGGCTTGACTTTTTAGAATTTCGAGAGATAATAGTTAAACAGACAAAAATCCTATTTCCTTCAGTTTAAATGGTAGAGAACTCTTTTTCAGGTGTGCTCATTACAGCTGTGTCCCCGTGTCTTCTGTCTGCGTGTTCAAACTGTCTTACTAACTGCCAGTTCAAACTGAATTGTAACAAATGTATCACATCAGGCTCACTCCCAGTGGCTGTTTCCATGGATCAAGAATGCACCATTTGAATCGCAGTCTCCAAATGGCTGTTTCTAAGGCAACGAAAATGCACCTTCCTATAACTGCTAAGGTTTGCTGGCTGTTGAAGCAATACTGAACCCTTGCAAGCCTTAAAGGCAAACTGCATATTCCGGGAAAAAAACTACAGAACTATGACAACCTTTAAAGATAACATTTTGGGAGAACAATAAGTCATCAGTTATCAGGGCATTAGTCTGGGATCTGCAGCCGGAGAGAATGTTGAAAGCCAACCTGAATTCCAGCACAAGGCTGAGAGGGAGAAAGAGAGAGATCAATTCCAGCTAAGCCAATTGAACCCTGCTGAGACGAGTTGGCAACCAACTACAGCAGAGGAATAAGTGAGTGCCTTTTGAATAACTCTTCCACCTGTGAAAATTGAGCTAAGAAATATCAGCACCGTCTTCAAATTGAAATGTTGACTCCGAGTAGACTTCAGCAACCCAACAATAACAAGACAACCAGCAAACAGACCTGCAAATTTAAAACTTACCTTCCAAGAGGATCCCACAGATTTTTCCTGAAAACAGACTTTTACACCTTGAACTTTTGATGCCTCTTACCCTTTACCTTCTATCTATCTTTTCTTGAATGTGTGCATGAGAGAGTAATGCGCGCGTGGATGGTGTTGTGAACATTTTGGGTGATTATTGTTCAATGAATATTTAATATTTTGTTTTAACTCACTAGAAAACCTGTCACTGTCTGTTTCTTTGGGCAACAAAACACGGGGGCTGAAACACTCATTTAAACAAAAACACAATCTGTGGTCAGTTGGGAGGTGACTAGTGGAAACCAGCCAAGCCATTTCCCATTTCTCTATCTTTATCTCTCTCTGTCTTTCTCTCTCTGTCTTTCTCTCTCTGTCTCTCTTTGTGTCTCACTCTGTGGCTGGATTTTACAACTCCCTCCGCGTCGGGGATTGTGGCGGGGGTGGGGGGTGGGTATCGGAAAATGCCCGCTATGGGCCTCGACGCTGGGATGCCCCGGCCCCATATTGCTGGCGGAGGCGAGGCCTCGTGGCGGCCCCCCTGCTGCTTGGTGACGGGAACCCCATTTAAATATTGAAATTTATTTAAATAAACAAATTACCCACTTACCTGCTCCCGCCAGCTGTCCCACTCCGATATTGTTGTCGGTGGTCAGCGTTCCTGTGCCTTCACATCTCCATCTGGAGACCTGATGTGGGAAACTGCTGGGGAGGGGGGAGGAGGTAAGTCTTTCAGTGTGGTGGTGGGGGGGCGGGGAACAGGGTCAAACTAATATGATTGGTGTAGGGGACGGTGAGAGGGTTACAGATAAAAGTTTGTGAAATTTGTGTCGGGGAAGGTTCAGGCACACAAGGTAAATATTTTGGGGTGTGGGGAGCGGACAAGGAATTAAATGTTAATTATTGGGGGGTTGGGAGAGGGGTTAGAAATATTTAGTTAATTTTAAAAATTAAATTTGGAATGTATAAAATGACATCAGCACCTGCGCAATGGCACCTGACGCCGATGCCGGGGACGGACCACCCTCCACCCCACCCCCCCACATCATCATCGGGCGGGGGGCGGGGTGCGTTCGCCCCAGCCATTTAAGAGAGCCGCCGCATTTAATATTACATCAGCTCAGCGACGAGCGGTCCGCGCGTTTGGACTGCCGTAGTTTACAGCTGCTGCCAAGAAATTCAGCCCTGTCTGTGTCTTTCCTTGTCTTCCTCTTCTCTCTGCATTGTTTTGGTCTCTGTCTCGCTTTCTGTCTCTCTCTCTATCTTCTCACTCTGTCTTCATTTCTGTCTCAGTTTCTCTCCCTTCTACATTCTCTTTGTTTTCATCTATCTCTCTCTCTCTCGGTCTCTCTGTCTGATTCTCTGTTTGTCTCTCTCCTGTCTCTATTTTTTCCATCTCCTCTCAAAGTCCCTCTCTGCCTCCCTCTCTGTCTCTCTTTTTCTATATCTGTCCATTTCGCTATCTTGCTCTCTGCCATCTCACTGTGTCTCTCTCTCTTATCTCTTTCTCAATCTCTCCGTCTCTTCCTGCCCCTCTCTATCTGCCTTTAGATTTCTCTGTCTCTCTGTATATGTCCCTCTCTCTCTAACTAGCATTTTCTCTCTCTATCAGTCTCTCTCTAGCTCTCTCTGTCTCTCCCTCTGTCTATCTCTGTTTGCCCTCTGTCTCTCCTTGTCTCAGTCTCTACCTCACTCTTTGCCTCTCTGTGTATGTCTTTCTCTCTAGATATATACCTGTGTCTCTCTTTCACTCTGTCTATCTCCTTCTTTCTCTCTCTAACTCTCTCTCTCTCTCTCTCCCTGGCTGGAATTTTCCCAAAAGGAGGCCCCGCCCTCCACAGGAGCCCACTGGGAAGCTGCCACTCTGGGAGGGCGAGTGGGACCCAACCCCGTGCGGGCAGGTGTCAGGTGTCAGGATCCTGGACAGTATTTTGCTGGTGGTGGGAAATTAAGAGGCCGCCACTGGGATTGCCTCCAATTGAGGATGGTGGCCCACCTCCCAGAGCTGCTGGCCCAATCAGAAGCCTTGGCAGCTCAGCAGCAGTGCCACTGTTAGAAGTGGTCTCTGCTGCGGCTTCAGGAAGAAGAGGAAGCCTCCATATTGAAGCACCCTCAAAGTCCAGGTAAGTTTTTTTTTACTGTGTCAGGGCCAGGCAGGCAGGCCTGAGGGAATGGGGGATGGGGGGGAGTGGTGCATCCTGCAGCGGTGATGCCAGAGGCACAGGGACAACTATTGCCACTGGGAAGCCCCTCCGTGGCCCAGAGAGGGCCCATAAAGGAGGCCCTGCCCTCCACAGGAGCCCACTGGGAAGCTGCCATGGTCTCCCATGCAGCAGCGGCCCCTCCCGATGTTGGTAAAATACCGGTGGGGATGGCAAGTGGCCCTTAATTTGCCACTTAGTTGGTTTGATTGGCTACCAGCCTCTGGTTGGCGGGCGGCCGTGCCACAGAAGTTGCTGACCCAGAGAATACATTGGGCTTGCCTTCCAACACCTTCAGCATGATTTACTGAGACCTCCAGCCTCCCAGCCCCTAGAGGGCTGGTAAAATCCAGCTGGTAAAATCCAGCCCTCTGCCTCTCTCTATCTCTCTGTCTGTCTCTCTCTGCCTATATCTCGTTGTCTGTATCTCTTTCTCTGTCTTTATTCCTCTGACTTGTAAGATTAATGCTAAGATAAAGGTGTTTTATACCCCCCTGTCAGGCAAACTCCTCCACCTGCCAAGACTTAGGCACGCATTATTACACCACATGAACATTAAAACTTAAAATTACAAGCCCCTGACTGGAAGGACATTTGTATAGCACCAGCAATGTTGGAACAATGGGGACCCAGTCATCGCTTCCCCAATGCACAGAAGTGGTCAGACCAGTTTTAGTCACATGACCAATTGACTTGCAGAGAATTTTAACTTCTAACAAAGGATTTGAATGGAGACAAAGCCGTGTGCTCATGGAGTAAAGATCTCTCCTGGAACTGAAGCAAGAATTACTTCCTCCCGTGTCTGCCTGTCCCATCTCCTTCCCACAGAACTGAATCTTGTGAAAACACATGAAACGCAAAGAGAGAAAAGTCTCCTATGTGAACCAGGTTTAAGAAGAACACTAACCCCCGACAAAAGCAAGACTACTTACAAAAGGACTAAGCTGTGAGCTCGAAGCACCGTAACAAGATATTGCCTCAACTGTTCCATCTTATCTTTCCTATCTGCATGTATGCATCATGTGTGCATGCTTGCGTGGGCTTGTTGTATATCTGTAGGTGTGAACTGTATTAGAGTTTATGTTTTAAGTTTTAATAAAATTTCATCTTTCTTCTTTAAACCTGAGAAAGCCTGTATGAATTGGTTTCTTTGTCTTATAATTGGAAAACTGTGAACAAGGATTCACAAAAGGGAAGATCAAAACACGGTGTGTTTAAGGTTAAATTCTGTTACACTAAGACCAGGTAAAGACAGCAAAATACCCTTAGACAACTTTCTCACCTGGTCGTAACAGAAATTTGGGGGCTCATCTGAGATTCTACCCACAGACAAATGACAGAATTTGGAAGTGGGAAGCCAAATTGTTCCCAATCAAAAAGAGCAAGATTAATACAGGTTTTCTTGTGGTTGTGTGTGATTGAATACTAACATGTCTGCAATTGAAGCGAGTAGCTCTCCAAGCCAGGGTGAAGTAACTTGGGATAAGTTAAAAGCATTGTCCATGGAGGAGTTGAGGAAAATGGCTGAGCAGTGTGGGATCACTGTACATGGCAAGGATAGGAAGTCTAAACTCCTAAAGCTGGTGGCCAACCATTTTTCCCTTGAATCTGAAGAAGCAGCAGCAGTGTTAGAAACAGAGTCCAACAGGGTATTATTAGCAAAGATACAATTGGAACAGTGGAAACATGAATTAGAAGAGAGGGAAAGAGAAAGAGAGAGAGAGACAGGAGAGGGAGAAAGAAAGAGCCTTCCAAAAGGAACGGAAAGAAAATGAAAGGCGGGAGAGAGAGAGAGAAAGACAGGAGAAGGAAAGAGAGAGGCAGGAGAGAGCGAGAGAAAGAAAATTCCGGAAAGAATGAGAAGAAAGAGAATTGAAGCTGCTTGAGTTCACTCGGGGGCGACAGAGTAACCCTAGTGAAAGCACAGCCAATATGGAGGAGCACAATTCAGGGCTCGGTACAAGATTGCTAAAACTCACTCAATTAATTCCAAAATGTAATGAGGAAGATGTGGAAGTGTTTTTCATGTCCTTCGAGAAACTGGCAAGGCAGCTAAAACGGCCAGCTGAAACCTGGTCTCTTTTACTGCAGAGCAAATTAACCAGAAAAGCCCATGAGGTTTATTCCTTGCTGCCAGATTGAGAGTTCATCAAATTATGCACTGACCAAAAATGCTATCCTTGGGGCATATGAATTAGGACCCGAAGCCTATCACCAAAAATTTAAAACCCTCAAAAATGCAAGCTAATCAAACTTAACTGGAGTTTGAAAGTAGTAAGCAACTGGCTTTTGACCAGTGGCTGAGGGCTTCAAAAATACAGCTCAGCTATGAGACTCTCAGAGAAGTAATCCTGTTAGAGGAATTTAAAAACTCTCTCCCATTCTCAATAAAGACACATGTAGAGGAGCAGTGGGTTCAGGGAGCCCGGCAAGTGGCGGTTCTGGCCGATGAGTTTGCTTTAATTTATAAATTGGTTTCCCAGGAGAGAACCTTTCCTAATCACCCCCACAAACCCAAAAAGGACAAAGGGTGGGAAGGTGATACCTGCCCAGGCAGTCCTGGAAGAGAAAGGAAAGCAGGAGACACAGGGGGCCCTCCTCCAGCCAAAAAGGAAGGTGCTGTGAGCAAGAGTGAGACCCAGAGACGTGTGTGCTTCCATTGTAATAAGGCAGGGCATTTAAAAGCTGACTGCTGGAAACTAAAGGGGAAACCAGTAGAATTAATCGGGCACACCTGCTCAGTGAAGACGCGACCCTGTTGGAAAACACAGAACAAACTGCGGCTTTAACTACAGTGAGAGTGCAACCCAGAAAGCTTACTATGGCCAGTGCAGCTAAAGTTAATAGGATTCCTGAAGGTTATCAGGGTTTTGTATTTGGCAGGAAAGTAACCCCATACCCCTCGAGTGGGGCAAGCAAGCCCATAGTGATTCTCAGGGACACAGGGGCGACTCGATCCCTTTTACTAGGAAAGGGCCTGATCTTTCCCCCAGAGACTGCAGTGAACACCAAAATGGTGGCGAATGGTATTGGAGGGCAGTTCATGTCCTGTACCTGTACAACCTGAACAACAGGTGCACTGGGACAGTGACCGAGTTTCAGGACTGGTGACTGTAGGAATTGTCCCTAGTTTACCTGTGGACTGGGTTGACCTGCTCCTAGTAAATGATCTGGCAGGGGTGAAGGTGGTAGCTGCCCCAGTAGTGAAAGAAAGACTGCAGGAAGTCAGAAAGACAGGGTGGTGGCAGGAGACGGTCCCCTACAGTGTCCCTGAATGGATCAGGCCATGATCAACCAGCTCCCCTAGAGGAGACTGCATTGGCACTGCAGGCAGGTGACCATGAGGTCTGCCTGGCCGAGACTTTCTTTGGAAAGTTAGGAGACCCAGGGAATGAATTAAATGGATTTTCCCTAGCTGAGGCTCAGTGAGCCGACCCAGTATTACGAGAGTTAGCACAGGCTGCCCAGTCTGAAAGTGAAGCAAAGGGAGTCCCTGATTGCTACTATTTAAAGAATGAGGTACTGATGAGGAAATGGAGTTCTCCTCACAGACCTGACAGCAAGGAGTGGACAGTGGTTCACCAGGTAGTGGTGCCACAGAGGTACCGGGGAGAAATATTAAGAAGGGCCCACGAGACTAAAATGTGTTGGAGTACTGCAGGAGCTGCCACATGTGCCAGGTTGAGGGGAAACCCCCAACCTACAGTGAAACCTGCACCCCCTAACACTGTACTGGTGTTAGGAGGACCCTCCAGCAGAGGGATGGTGAACTGTAAGGGACCCCCGCCAAGAACAAAATGGGACAGGCAGGCACATGGCTGGCAAAAGTATAGAAAGAGAAGGGGGATAAGTGACCAATAGGGCAGGTTAAAGGAAGTGCAGGAAGAATCCCGAATGAAAACCTCTACCAACCCCGAAAAATGTGAGAAGTTAGACCCCACATCCTCCTATGTGAATGCAGACTCGAGAAGCACCCCACCAGAGTTGCTAAGAGCATTTACAGGAACCTGCAGAGACAATGAGAGACCTCTAGGGGGCACAGAAACCTTGAGGGTGATGCCTCACCTAGTCGAGGTGCCACAGGAGAATGCAGTTAAGCCTGCACAAATACCTGCAGGCAGGAGTGTCTGGAGAACAAAGGGGAGAGTGACAGAAACTCCTCTCCCACGGTCAGAGGGAAAGGGAACTACCCATCCCCGAAGCCAAAAGTCTTTGCATGAATCAGGGAGTTCAGGATAGACCCGCCCCCCTACTAACTCTCCTGAGGGCAAAAAGGGGAAATTAAAGCAGCCCTGGCACCCAGAACAGACCAGTTTTAATAAGCTTTAAAATTGGTGAATGAATGGAAATGAATGAGAGAAATGCATGGTTTTCTTTCTGTATCTTATATTTCTCTCAAACTCTAATGAAATGTGTCATTTTTCTTCAAATCGCATTTCATTCCCCTGGGTGTCGAGGTGTCAGGCAAACTCCCCCTACCAGCCAAGACTGAGGCACACATTATTACGCCACATGAACATTAAAACTTAGAATTGCAAGCCCTGACAGGAAGGACACTTGTATAGTACTAGCCGTGTTGGAACAACGGGCACCTAGTCGTTGCTTCCCCAATACACAGACAAAGTGGTTGGACCAGTTTTAGTCACATGATTATCTGGCTATTGCAGAGAATTTGAACTTCCAACAAAGGACTTGACTCGGAGACAAAGCCGTGTGCTCAAGGAGGAAATAACTCTCCTAGAACTGAAGCAAGAATTACTTCCTCTCGTGTCTGCCTGTCCCATCTCCTTCCCACGGAACTGAATCTTGTGAAAACACGTGAAACGCAAAGAGAGAAAAATCTCCTCTGTGAACCAGGTTTAAGAAGAACACTAACCCCCGACAAAAGCAAGACTACTTACAAAAAGGACTAATCCATGAGCTCAGAGCACCGTAACAAGATATTGTTTCAAACTGTTCCATCTTATCTTTTCTTCTCTGTTCTGTTCCTATCTGCATGTATATATTGCGTGTGCACTCTCACGTGGGTGTGACATATATCCATAGGTGTGAACTGTATTAGAGTTTAAGTTTTAAATTTTAATAAAATTTCATCTTTCTTCTTTAAACT
This sequence comes from Heterodontus francisci, assembly GCF_036365525.1. Taxonomy (NCBI): domain Eukaryota; kingdom Metazoa; phylum Chordata; class Chondrichthyes; order Heterodontiformes; family Heterodontidae; genus Heterodontus; species Heterodontus francisci. Next base: position 363,191 of record NW_027141741.1, read on the forward strand.
TGAGAAAGCCTGTGTGAATTGGTTTCTTTGTCTTATAATTGGAAAACTGTGAACAAGGATTCACAAAAAGGGGAGCTCAAAACACAATGTGTTTAAGATTAAACTCTGTTAGACTAAGACCAGGTAAAGACAGCAAAAGACCCCTCGACAACTTTCACACCTGGTCGTAACACCCCGTCTAAAGTGGGAACAGACTTGGCAGCAAACAGCTTGTTGTGAATCGACTTTATTGAGATAAAGATAAGGACAAGTTTGTTAAGTTCTCGGATAAATCATAGTCACAAATTCGGGCATTAATTAACAGTCTCACTGGACAGCAGAGCACACAACACTCTGTGGTCTTCAAGTCTATGTCTTTCTCTCTCTCGTAGTTTCTTCTTGTTGTTCAAATTCTCGGACACATAGTAACAAAGTCACAAGTCAACCTATTCTGCCAGCCTGACATTTAACCCTCCCCTCAACCTTCTGCATTTATGCAAATAATACATAAAAGCAGTCTTTCTATTAGCCACTCATCTTAATGCTTGCACTTTTCCGAGGATGCTTTATCTCACTACGAGACTATTCTATGCAGAGCTGTCTCCGCTGTGTTCTCATGGTCTAACACTTTTTTGCAAGTAAGCATTTTAAAACTTGACATAATCTCCCAGAATCCCTCTGCCTTGACATCTTGTCTATACTGTGCCCTTTTTCCTAGGTTTTCCACTTTACCTTACTACAAAGAAGGATTCTAATAAAGCTAAATATTAGTTTATAATAATGTGTCACTTGTTAGTTTATAATAGCTAGATTTTAACAATTAGTGTGCTGGTTAGTGACTTTTAGCAACCTTATAATCTTACAGACTCCATTGGCTGGATTTTATTTCAGCGACTGGAATCTCAGTGATGGGCTGGAAGGCAGGGAAGGGGCCACCCCCACTTTGGCTCTTTATCAGATCCCTGGCCAAATTCAATGGCAGGCGTGTAATTTACTGCCCAACGTCGGAGACATTATCCCTTTAATGGATTAGATCCTGCCCCAGAAGCTGCCGGCTAATCAGAGGGCCAATAGCTCAGCGGTACAGCAGCGCCACTGGGAGCAGTGGCCACTGCCAGTACTGCAGGAGGCCTGGACCAGGAGCAGCACAGGAGCCTTGGACAGTAGGTAACTGGGCAGGCTTGTCAGGGCCAGTCAGGCAGGCTCCAGTGAGAGAGGGGCAGGGAGGGTGTGCGGGGGTTAGGGAGGGCAGCTAGGGTTCTTGTGGGTGGGGGCAGCCATTGGTGCTGGGGCCCATCCATGGGCCATGAACTGCCCCGAGAGGATGGACCCCCCACCCCCCCACCCTTCTCCTGAACTTGCCAGGAGGCTGCCAGGTCTCAGCTGGCAGTGTCTCCACATGGCGGTGAGTCCCTCTGACATTGACTAAATGCCAGCAGAGGCAGGAGGCAACCGTTAAGTAGCCCTTAGCTTCAAAATACAGATGTAGCCTGCAGCGGGCTGGGGTGAATGAAAAATGACAATAATGACGTTGGCTCAGAATGTGGTTGGCATCACACCTGAATGTCATTTTATATGCAGCAAATGGCAAGCAAGATGGAGACTCCGTTTGCCATCCAATAAAGGTCAATTAAAGGTCAATGAGGGTTAATTGGAAATTCAATTGACTTCCATTTTACATGCTTTGCAACATTTTACAGGAGTGCACAGGCCGCATGGGAGTTTGGAGCCTCAGCAGCTATAAATCAGCAGCAAGATGAAGGGGCCTGAAGGACTCAGACTAGTGAAGTTGAGGCTTCAAGTTAAAGGGGAGTGAAAGTAGAAGGGCAGAAATGGTTGGCTCACTTATGCCCACTTGAACACGTGGTCCTCCGAGCAGGGCCATATTTTTGAGATTTCTAAGAGGGGGTTGGGATTACGTTTCCTCTCAGCAACCACTGACACGTGTAACATTATATATTCAGCGTGCAGCTGGTATGGGTATTATCCATTCCGGAGGAGGCTCTTCCAGCGAGGAGAAGATCTGGAGAAGGAGGGAGAGGCAGGCAGGCAGCCAAGGACAACAGCACCTGCTGGCCACCTGCAGGTTTTATTTTTATTCTTTATATGGGATGTGGGCATTGCTGGCAAGGTCAGAATTTGTTGCCCATCCCTAATTGCCCTAACTGAGTGGCTTGCTAGGCCATTTCAGAGGGCAATTAAGAGTCAACCACATTGCTGTGGGTCTGGAGTCACATGTAGGCCAGACCAGGTAAGGACAGCAGATTTCCTTTCCTAAAGGATATTAGTGAACCAGATGGGTTTTACAATAATCAATGATAGTTTCATGGCACAATAACTGAGACTAGTTTTTGATTCCAGACTCATGATGGGGAAGGGGCAGAAGACCACAGAATGGACTGGGCGCAAAGACTTGCGAGTGGACGAGGCTACCCGGCAGGCAGGGTGTACCAGCAGAGGACGATCTTCCTTCAGATGTCAGAATGCCAGTGTCTCTGACGATAGCACCTATCCTGAGAGACTGTGACTGCTCTGTGCAACATGCTGGTGGTGGAGGGCAGCTGTAATTGTGTTGGTGGCTCTCAAGGTCATGGTTACCCTGAATGTCTACACCTCAGGCTCATTCCACAGTGGCACTTAGAGACATGTGCGGCATCTCCCAATCAGACACACATTACTGCATCAAGGTTGTTTCTGGTGCCCTCTTCAGGAGGGCCAACTAACACATCAAGTTTACAACTGATGCAGATAGTCAGGCCGAGAGAGCCAGAGGTTTCAGCGTCATAGCTGAATTCCAAAAGTCCAAATAGTCATTGACTGCACGCATGTGGCCATCAGGGCTCCTGCAGGCCAGTAAGGTGCCTTCATCAACCAGAGGGGATTTCACTCCCTCAACATCCAATTGGTCTGTAACTACCGGCAGCAGATATTGCAGGCATGTGCTCATTATCCTGGGAGCAATTATGACACTTACGTTCTCCAGCACTCCCAGGTGCCCGTGCTTTTCAACACCATCCCCCACCTCCCCATGTGCCTGCAAGGATAGATACTTGGTGACAGGATAACCTGCTGAAGAAATGGCTGAAGATGCCAGTGAGGAACCCACGGACTGAGGCAGACAAATGCTACAATGAGTGCCATGCGATGACCAGAGTCACCATTGAGGCTGCTCAAGATTGGATTTAGGTGCCTGGACCCCTTGGTTGACACCCTTCAATATGCACCAGCAAGGTCTCCTGGGCTGTGGTTGTCTGCTGTGCCTTGCCTAACCTGACACTGCAGAATGGGGAGGTGTAAGGCATCTTCAGACAAGGAGGGTGAGGAGGGTGCTGTAGAGGAGCTGCAGCATCCTGACTGACCTGGGGGACCACTTAGAGGCTCTCAAGAATTGGGTGCCAAGGAGGCTCAGAAAGCTCTTACACTCAGGTTTTTCTCCTGAACTGCAGCATATCAGCCATCTAGTCCACCAAAGACCCACATTCCAGGCTCACTACAGCCACTCACATCTGCTGGAAGACCAGAACCACTCACCCATCATAGCGCTTCAACAATGGTCCATCTGATCAGCACACACATCATGGTCAACCTCACCCAGCCCCTGAGTCGCCACCTCCCCAGCATACACATTGCCATGACCACCATCACTGCACTGAGACTGTCATAAGCAAAAAGTGACATTTAATAAAGGCTTACCACACCATTCAACATGCATGAAAATTAAACTGCCCAAGTGCAGTTACAATGATTTCTTGAATCCTATTCGAGTCCTCCTTTAAGACACTCCTTAAAACCTACCTCTAACCAAGCTTTTCACAAGTTGCCCTAATATCACCTTATGTGGCTCCATGACAAATCTTGTTTTATAATGCAAAGTGCCTTGGCACATTTTATTACATTAAAGGTGCTATATAAATATAAGTTGTTGCTGTTGTCTCTCTCTCTGTCTCTCTCTGAATCTCTTTGTGTCTCTCTCTGTCTCTGTCTACCCCTCTGTCTCACTGTCTCTCTTTCTATCTCTCTGCCTCTCTGAATCAACTTTCTTTATCTTTCTCTCTCTCTCTCTCTCTGCCTCTCCCTTTCCCTCTCTATCTTTGTAGAGTCAGACAGCACAGAAACAGCCCCTTCGGCCCGTCGTGTCTGTGCCGGCCATCAAGCACCTATCTATTCTAATCCCATTTTCCAGCACTTGGCCCATAGCCTTGTTTGCTATGGTGTTTCAAGTACACATCTAAATACTTCTTAAATGTTGTGAGGGTTCCTGCCTCTACCACCCATTCAGGCAGTGCGTTCCAGATTCCAACCACCCTCTGGGTGAAAATCTTTTTCCTCAAATCCCCCTAAACCTCCTGCCCCTTACCTTAAATCTATGCCCCCTGGTTATTGACACCTCCGCTAAGGGAAAAGGTTTCTTCCTATCTAACCTATCAATGCCCCTCATAATTTTGTATACCTCAATCAGGTCCCCCCTCAGCCTTCTCTGCTCTAAGGAAAACAACCCTAGCCTATCCAGTCTATCTTCATAGCTGAAATGCTCCAGCCCAGGCAACATCCTGGTGAATCTCCTCTGCACCCTCTCCAGTGCAAACACATCCTTATGTCTCTCTTATCTTCCTTTTCTTCCTCTCTCTATTGCACTGTTTCTCTATCACTCTCTCTATCTAGCTCTCTGTTTCTCTATCTCATTCTGTCTTTTTACTCCGTCTCTTTCTCTACCAATTTCTCTCTCTCCCACTCTCTTTGCCATTCACTATCTCTGTCTGTCTCTGTGTGTGTCTCTCTCTTTATCTCTCTCTCTCTGTCACAATCTCTCGGTTTCTCTCAGTCCCTGTCTCTGTCTCTGTCGCTATCTTTCTCACTCTCTTTTTCTCTCTATATCTCTGTCTCTTTTTCTGATTTACCCTCTCTCTACCTTTCTCTATCTCTCTCCTTCTCAGTGTTTCTCTCTCTGTTTATCTCTTTGTCTCTCTTGTTTCTCTGTCTTTATCTCTCTTTGTCTCTGTTTCTGTCTCTTTGTGTCTCTCTCTGTCTACCTGTTTCATGATCTCTGTTTATCGCTATCTCTCTCAATCTCTCTGTCTCTGGCTCTCTCTCTGTCAAACACTCACTCTCTCTATCACTCTCTCTTTCTGTCACACAGTCTCTAGCTGTCACTCTCTCTGTCACACACTGTCTGTCACACACTCTCTCTCTCTGTCACACACTCTCTCTGTCACACACTGATTGGTAGAGGCGTTGCCATGGAGAATGCACCAGTTTATGGTGACTGACAGTTAACTGCCAAGCTTTGTTTGAAAGTTAAACCAGGCAGCTTGATTCTAATTGGTCAAGGCATTGCCCTGAGGAATGAACCAGCGAATGGTTGTCACTTATTTTGTTTAGCTGAAAGAGGCGCAATGTGTGTACATTTGGGCGGCACAGTGGTGCAGTGGTTAGCACCGCAGCCTCACAGCTCCAGGGACCCGGGTTCGATTCCGGGTACTGCCTGTGTGGAGTTTGCAAGTTCTCCCTGTGTCTGCGTGGGTTTTCTCCGGGTGCTCCGGTTTCCTCCCACAAGCCAAAAGACTTGCAGGTTGATAGGTAAATTGGCCATTAGAAATTGTCACTAGTATAGGTAGGTGGTAGGGAAATATAGGGACAGGTGGGGATGTTTGGTAGGAATATGGGATTAGTGTAGGATTAGTATAAATGTGTGGTTGATGTTCGGCACAGACTCGGTGGGCCGAAGGGCCTGTTTCAGTGCTGTATCTCTAATCTAATCTAATCAAAACATGTTCTTCCTGTCTGCAAAGAACAGGGCCCTGTGTATTAATATAGGTAGCTTCGAGTACGCGCAAATGTGCCACACTGTGAGCCTGACTGACAATCTTAAATTGGTTGTCAGCGTAATTCTTAACACACTGAGGATTATTTAGCAAATGTTGTCAAATTGCGGAATCACATCTAATGTTAGACACTGTGTTTTGAGTTTTGCAAGCACGGGCTGGTTGGGTACAGTCTGTACCTTGCCTGTTGTGAACAGCGGAAGGGACATGTTGTTTGATACAATCCGCCAGTCTTTGGGAGGTTTGGCCGATATACTGAGCATCACACTGGCATTGAAATTCATATATCACATGACTCATTTGTGTGATAGGCAGGATGTCTTCTTGGCTTGACAGCAGCATCCTGTTAGTGGCGAACACCTCACGTGGGTTCATTGTGTTATTAAAGATAAACATCTGAGGGGCATTGTTTAATTAAGGTCTTAAAGTGAACATAAAGACAGCCTGCTAGACACAAGTATTGTTGGTGAACAGGAGGTAGAGATATGTGATACTGCAGTCTGTAAATAAACTGAATAGCAAGAAAAGGATCTGTGAAGAGTTTCATTCGTCACCATTTGGTTTGGTTCACCTAACATTGGAAGCAGAGAGGAGTAGATAGAAAGTAAGGATATCTTTTAGACAGAAGGCAGTCATCTGAGTTACTTTACATGTGAACATACGAATTATGTGCAGCAAGGTTAGACTCAGACCAAAGAAGTTGCATCATTCCAAGCAGAAGGGCCACCCGCGCATCAACACGAGCAGAATTTCTCACCCACAGCTGTTACAAAAATTTCTAAATTCACTTGTAACAGCCCTTCAAAACACTCCCACAGGGGATGCTGAGACCAAGTGGGCCCACATCAGAGACACCATCTACGAGTCAGCTTTGACCACCTACGGCAAAAGTGTGAAGAGAAATGCAGACTGGTTTCAATCTCATAATGAAGAGCTGGAACCTGTCATAGCCGCTAAGCGCATTGCACTGCTGAACTACAAGAAAGCCCCCAGCGATTTAACATCCGCAGCACTTAAAGCAGCCAGAAGCACTGCACAAAGAACAGCCAGGCGCTGCGCAAACGACTACTGGCAACACCTATGCAGTCATATTCAGCTGGCCTCAGACACCGGAAACATCAGAGGAATGTATGATGGCATGAAGAGAGCTCTTGGGCCAACCATCAAGAAGATCGCCCCCCTCAAATCTAAATCAGGGGACATAATCACTGACCAACGCAAACAGATGGACCGCTGGGTTGAGCACTACCTAGAACTGTACTCCAGGGAGAATGCTGTCACTGAGACTGCCCTGAATGCAGCCCAGCTTCTACCAGTCATGGATGAGCTGGACATACAGCCAACCAAATCGGAACTCAGCGATGCCATTGATTCTCTAGCCAGCGGAAAAGCCCCTGGGAAGGACAGCATTACCCCTGAAATAATCAAGAGTGCCAAGCCTGCTATACTCTCAGCACTACATGAACTGCTATGCCTGTGCTGGGACGAGGGAGCAGTACCACAGGACATGCGCAATGCCAATATCATCACCCTCTAGAAAAACAAAGGTGACCGCGGTGACTGCAACAACTACCGTGGAATCTCCCTGCTCAGCATAGTGGGGAAAGTCTTTGCTCGAGTCGCTCTGAACAGGCTCCAGAAGCTGGCCGAGCGCGTCTACCCTGAGGCACAGTGTGGCTTTCGTGCAGAGAGATCGACCATTGACATGCTGTTCTCCCTTCGTCAGATACAGAAGAAATGCCGTGAACAACAGATGCCCCTCTACATTGCTTTCATTGATCTCACCAAAGCCTTTGACCTCGTCAGCAGACGTGGTCTCTTCAGACTACTAGAAAAGATTGGATGTCCACCAAAGCTACTAAGTATCATCACCTCATTCCATGACAATATGAAAGGCACAATTCAACATGGTGGCTCCTCATCAGAGCCCTTTCCTATCCTGAGTGGTGTGAAACAGGGCTGTGTTCTCGCACCCACACTTTTTGGGATTTTCTTCTCCCTGCTGCTTTCACATGCGTTCAAATCCTCTGAAGAAGGAATTTTCCTCCACACAAGATCAGGGGGCCGGTTGTTCAACCTTGCCCGTCTAAGAGCGAAGTCCAAAGTACGGAAAGTCCTCATCAGAGAACTCCTCTTTGCTGACGATGCTGCTTTAACATCTCACACTGAAGAGTGCCTGCAGAGTCTCATCGACAGGTTTGCGGCTGCCTGCAATGAATTTGGCCTAACCATCAGCCTCAAGAAAACGAACATCGTGGGGTAGGACGTCAGAAATGCTCCATCCATCAATATTGGCGACCACGCTCTGGAAGTGGTTCAAGAGTTCACCTACCTAGGCTCAAATATCACCAGTAACCTGTCTCTAGATGCAGAAATCAACAAGCGCATGGATAAGGCTTCCACTGCTATGTCCAGACTGGCCAAGAGAGTGTGGGAAAATGGCGCACTGACACAGAACACAAAAGTCCGAGTGTATCAGGCCTGTGTCCTCAGTACCTTGCTCTACGGCAGCGAGGCCTGGACAACGTATGCCAGCCAAGAGCGACGTCTCAATTCATTCCATCTTCGCTGCCTTCGGAGAATACTTGGCATCAGGTGGCAGGACTATATCTCCAACACAGAAGTCCTTGAAGCGGCCAACACCCCCAGCTTATACACACTACTGAGTCAGCGGCGCTTGAGATGGCTTGGCCATGTGAGCCGCATGGAAGATGGCAGGATCCCCAAAGACACATTGTACAGCGAGCTCGCCATTGGTATCAGATCCATCGGCCGTCCATGTCTCTGCTTTAAAGAGGTCTGCAAACGTGACATGAAATCCTGTGACATTGATCACAAGTCGTGGGAGTCAGTTGCCAGCTTTCGCCAGAGCTGGCGGGCAGCCATAAAGGCGGGGCTAAAATGTGGCGAGTCGAAGAGACTTAGCAGTTGGCAGGAAAAAAGACAGAGGCGCAAGGGGGGAGCCAACTGTGTAACAGCCCCGACAAACAAATTTTTCTACAGCACCTGTGGAAGAGCCTGTCACTCTAGAATTGGCCTTTATAGCCACTCCAGGCGCTGCTCCACACACCACTGACCACCTCCAGGCGCTTACCCATTGTCTCTCGAGACAAGGAGGCCAAAGAGAAGAGAGAATTGCTCTAGAGAGGGTACAGAGGAGATTTCAAAGGATCTTGCCAGGAATGGAGAATTTTTGCCATGAGGAAAGTTTGGATAGGCTGGGGTTATTTTCTTTGGAACAGAGGAGGCTGAGGGGAGATTTAACTGAGGTGTATAAAATTGAGGGGTTTAGATAGAGTGCCTAGGAAGGCACTATTTCCCTTAGCAGAGAGGTCAATAATAACCAGGGGGCAGAGATTTAAAGTCATTGACAGACTGATTAGAGGGGAGCTGAGGAGAAATGTTTTCACCCAGAGGATGGTGGGGATCTGAACCTCACTGCCTGAAAGGGAAGTAGAGGCAGAAAACCTCACAGGATTTAAAAAGTACTTGGATATGCACTTAAAGTGATGTAAGCTACAGACCGTTGACATGCTATTCTCCCTTTGTCAGATACAGGAGAAATGCCGTGAACAACAGATGCCCCTCTACATTGCTTTCATTGATCTCACCAAAGCCTTTGACCTCGTCAGCAGACGTGGTCTCTTCAGACTACTAGAAAAGATTGGATGCCCACCAAAGCTACTAAGTATCATCACCTCACTCCATGACAATATGAAAGGCACAATTCAACATGGTGGCTCCTCATCAGAGCCCTTTCCTATCCTGAGTGGCGTGAAACAGGGCTGTGTTCTCGCACCCACACTTTTTGGGATTTTCTTCTCCCTGCTGCTTTCACATGCCTTCAAGTCCTCTGAAGAAAAAATTTTCCTCCACACAAGATCAGGGGGCAGGTTGTTCAATCTTGCCCGTCTAAGAGCGAAGTCCAAAATACGGAAAGTCCTCATCAGGGAACTCCTGTTTGCTGACGATGCTGCTTTAACATCTCACACTGAAGAGTGCCTACAGAGTCTCATCGACAGGTTTGCGGCTGCCTGCAATGAATTTGGCCTAACCATCAGCCTCAAGAAAACGAACATCATGGGGCAGGACGTCAGAAATGCTCCATCCATCAATATTGGCGACCACGCTCTGGAAGTGGTTCAAGAGTTCACCTACCTAGGCTCAACTATCACCAGTAACCTGTCTCCAGATACAGAAATCAACAAGCGCATGGGAAAGGCTTCCACTGCTATGTCCAGACTGGCCAAGAGAGTGTGGAGGGGTTTCCTGTACGGGCTGCTCCTGCACACGCTCCACTTCCTCGTCCTCGTCAGCCAGCCGGATATGCCCTGACGGTCCGCGTTGCCATCTGGCGGTGAGGGGAAACCCCGATGGAGGTCTCTCTACGCGGGAGTCTTCCCCCTTTACATCGGGGACCTGGGGTGGAGGGTGTTGCACAGGGCAGTCCCGTGCAATAGACTTTTAAGTAGGTTCACGGACTGCCAGGCTGCCTGTACTTTCTGCGGCCTGGACAAGTCCGTGTTCCATGTATATACGGAGTGTGCGAGGTTGCAGCCCCTCTTTGAGTATTTGAAGGGGCTGCTCCTCAAGTTCTGGCTGCACTTCAGTCCCACGCTCCTGATCTTTGGGCACCCGGTGCGGAGGGGCTTGGGCCGGGGGAAGGATCTCATCGTCGGTCTGCTCCTGGGCCTGGCCAAGGTGGCAATTCACAGGTCCAGGCTGCGGGCCATCGGGGGGTCTGTCCTCCCCGATTGCCTGCCCCTCTTCCGCGGTTACGTTCGCGCCCGGGTGTCCCTGGAGAAGTATGCGGTGTCCGCCAGTACGCTTGAGGCCTTCTGCGACCGGTGGGCACCGCAGGGACTGGAGTGCATTGTCGATGCCGAGAATGGCATTTTAATTTGAGTTTTTGTTTGTTTATCTGTTTTTAATAAAGCTATTTTAAAAATGTAAATATGTATATAAAGGGGTCCTGAGGAATAAAGGCCCCCTCGATGTGAAAAATATAAAAGGGGCCTGGGGTATAAAGGCCACCTTATAGAAAAAAAAAACAGGGTTAAATACAGAGTAAAGCTCCCTATACACCAAAAAAAAAGAAAAAAAAGAGGAAAAAAAACGAGGTGCAGCTGACTGTGGCTGTGTGCCGAGGCTGGAGGCTGCAGGCTGTGTGACTGCTGCAAGAAGGAGACTCAAACTGAAACAAAGCTTTTTCCACATTCTCAACAAAGGAAGGAAGGCAGAGAACTGGAAGAACTGGAAGCTCTTCTGTGAGTTTGTTTTATACTGATTATATACATAAATTATACTGATTTATACATTGATTGTTGGGGGTGGGGAAAGAAGAGACCTGAAGACCTTGGGTGGGGCTGTACTGTTCAATAGGGAGCTCCTGTGTTTAACATCTTTGGATAGGGAGCTTCCTTCCCACCCCAACTACTGATGCTGATACTGAAGCTGCCCAGGTGAAGAGATTTATCATCTCAACATTGAAAGAGGCGTGTGCCTTGGCAGCTTACAGCTGACCCAGGTGAAGACATCACCCCACCCTCCCAACTGGAAGACCAGCTAAAAGACTTCTGCAATACTCACAAAGACTGATTCCTCTTGGCCTTCCTCTCCCTCAGCCTCTTCCCCTGTGCTACAATCCTTTAAGTGTTTGCATTTTTGATTTATTGTATTTACTCTTTTCTTTCGTTTTTTTTTGCTCTCAACACAGTGCCTGTAACTCTTCTACCCCATGACTTCTCAGTTCTCTCCGGTGGCGGGGCCCTCCTATGCTGCAGCAGCTGCGACAGCCGCTCCTGTGGCCCCGTCACCACTTAAAATCTTAACAACAAAGCATGGGGTGAAGAGTTACACCCACCCTACCATGACTATTGAGGCTTGCGTTAAGGCAATGGCTGAGGTTGTTTGCCCCTCGGCCATTGTGGCAGCCTCAAAGATGTATGGGAAGGCTGTGTTCTTCCTGAAGACCGAGCGGGCGGTGTCCCTCGCCCTAAGTATGGGGCTCACAGTGGGTGGGACTTTCCTGCCAGTGGACCCTCCAATGTCCCGCCCTTCATTCCTGATGAGCTCCTCATCCCCCACCTGCACCATCTGGGGGAGGTGAGGTCAGGGATCACCCCAGTCCCGCTCGGTCTTCGGGAGCACAGCCTCCGACATGTCTACTCCTTCCGCCGCCAGCTATTTATGCAGCTGGCGTGGGAGGAGGTCTTGGAGGGCTACTTCAGTGTGGCGTTTCAGGGGACGGCCTACCGCATCTTCTGGACCTCGGATGGGACGCGGTGCCACATCTGCAAGGGGGTGGGGCATGTTCGTAAGAACTGCCCCAACCTCCCGGCCGCCAGCTCCACCTCGGCGGCCCAGTGTGGCGCCACTGCACCTCCTCCCACATCCCCCACACATCCAACAGACACCGCTCAGTCTGTGGTTTTCACAACCTCCGGCGGGGAGGGGAATGCCCGTCCGAGTGGAAGGAAGACGCGGAGGAAAAGTAAACACCGAGCGGCGCGTCCCCTGGACACATTGACACAACCCGAGCCTGAGCTCAGCCCAAGGCCCGATCAAGGGAAGCCCACATGCCCCAGGGCTAGGCTCAGGCCCAGGGTGACTAAAAAAAAAGAGTGCGGAGGCGGAGGCCTCTGATGGCATGGAGGTCTCTGAGCCTCCGCGCCCAACCGGGAAAAAGAGAAGGCACCCCTCCATGGAGGTAACACAGGGCCCTGAGGTGCAGGGCCCATATGTTGTGGGGGAGCTGTCTCCTTGTTCAGGTCCCCAGGTTTCCCCTACCACCAACACCATCAAGGCTTCAAAGTCTGTGCAGGAGCTCCCTACCCCTCAGGATAGAGGGGAAGGGAGGCCCTTGTACATGAGGCCCCTCCTGAAAGAGTAAGTGGAGCTCTGCTTGTGGTGGGGGAGCCTGGGGATGCCTCCCATTCTGCCACTGGGTTGGGTGCCCTGAGTGGACAGGAGGGCAAGGCCTCAATGTGTCGGCCCTCCCAGCCAAAATCCACCACCAACAAGGACACACCCGACCCGGTGATAATTGAAAATTCTGCCCCATCTGCTGGGTCTGTGGGTGCTGGCGGAGCGGGAGATGGCCTCCCCTCTCTGCCTCCAGTCTTGGCTCCGGCTGGATTTCCAGAGTCGGGAACCCCCGTCTCCCCTGGACCGCTGATTTGCCTGGGGACGGAGGTGGAGGGGGGGGTCCTGAACCGCTGGTACCCACAGGCTCCAGTTCCATCTTAGAACCCAGAGAGGACTCCTCCACCATCGATCCTGGGGGGGATCGTGACTGAGGCGGGACCTGCTGGCGCGGCTGGGACTTCCGCCCCACAGTGTGTGGTGGATGTGTCGGCCGCTGGCAGTGACGACCCGGAGGAGGATGGGGATTCGGTGTGGGGCACGGAGGATGACCTTGATTCCATCACCAGTGAGGTGGTGGAGTCCCCCGTGCCCTGTGCCTCCCACTGAATTTCCTCTCATCCCCACGGCGGAACTCCGGGATTTCCTCGCAGCTTGCAGGGATTGCCGCAATAAAGTTCAGCTGGCCCTCGGCCGTTGGTCGAATCTGGCGCTGATCATCCAGTCCGTCCGTGCCGCCCTCAAGAAAACGGGCAAGGGCGCGGGCGTGAAACTGGTTGAGAGGCGCCGATTTAATGCGTTCCTCAATGGGTTGCTGGGGGAGTGGAGGGCCAGGTGCACTTCCACTCCCTCCTCACAATGAGGTGTTGGTGACGGGTTTTAAGTACCTTTGACATGAAGATAACCACAGCCAGCCTCAAAATCAACGGCAGCAGGGGGTCTCACCACAGATTTCACAATCTCTCAGTCCTCAGGGAAGGGAGATATGCGGTGAGCTTTCTGCAGGAAACCCACACCGTTTCGGGAGACAAAGCCACCTGGCTCCTGGAGTGGCAGGGTGGGGTCTACATGAGTCACCTCACTCCTATTTCTAGTGGGGTGGCTATCTTTTTGGCCCCGATTTTTCAGCCGGAGATCTTGGGGGTCAAGGAGCTGGTGCCGGGCCGCTTGCTCCACCTTGCCGTTCGCCTGGGTAGCGTGCCGCTCCACTTTGTGAACGTGTACACACACAGGCCCGGCGTGTTGCAAGCGCGCTTCTTTGAAGAAGTGTCCGCTTTCTTGAGCTCCATCGATAGCGGCAAGTGCATCGTCCTCGGGGGGGGGGGGGATTTTAACTGCACCCTCGAGGTGGGGGATCGCTCCCGTCCCCCGCGCGGCAAAGCGTCGGTGGAGAGGTTGAGGGGACTGATCAACTCCCTTAACTTGGTGAACGTCTGGCGGAATCTCCATCCCGCCTCCAGCGCCTTCACGTGGAGGGCTGGAGGAGGAGGGTCCCGAATTGACCGCCTCTACATTTCGCAGGCGTACGTCTCCCGTGTCTCGGTGGCCTCCATGCGGCTGGTGCCGTGCTCGGACCACCACCGGGTGTGGGCGGAGTTCACTCCGCTCCGCACGCGGGCGGGGTCCGCGTACTGGCACTTTAACAACCGGCTGCTGGAAGACGAGCGATTCTGGGACTCGTTCCGTCGGTTCTGGGCCAACTGGAGAAGGAAGCAGGGGGGCTTCCCCTCCTTGAGGCTATGGTGGGATGTGGGCAAGACTCACATCCGCGTCTTCTGTCAGGAGTACGCGAAGGGGTCGACCAAGAGGCGGGAAGCCGAGATCGGGCGCCTAGAGAGGGAGGTGCTCGACTTGGAGTCCCGCCTCGGTCATGCCGTCGCAGACCCGGCCCTGTGGCAGGCGTACAAAGAGAATAAGGGCGCGCTGAGGTACCTGCAGCTCATAGGGTCCCAAGGCGCGTACGTGAGCTCGCGGATCCAGATCCTGGAAGATTTGGACCGCGCATCACCCTTCTTCTACTCGCTGGAAAAATGGCGGTGGGTCCGTAAGCAGCTCGTTGAGCTGCTGGCCGACGACGGATCCTCCATCACAGATCCGGAGGGAATGGGCTTCCTGGTCCGTACGTATTACAGTGCGTTGTTCCCTCCGGATCCGTCCAGCGAGGATGCGCGCAGAGTTTTGTGGGAGGACCTGCCGCAGGTCAGCCCGGAGGGCGCTGAAGAATGGGAGGCTCCGCTCACGTTGGCGGAGCTGACTGGCGCCCTCCACCAGCTCTCGAGGGGCAAATCCCCAGGGCTGGATGGGTTGACCGTGGAGTTCCTCAGGGCGTTCTGGGATTTCCTGGGGGACGATTACGCGCGGGTCCTGGGAGAAAGCCTGGCGACCGGGGAGATGCCCCTCTCGTGGCGCAGGGTGGTCATCATCCTGCTGCCGAAGAGAGGCGATCTCCACCTGCTTAAGAACTGGCATCCGGTCTCCCTCCTCAGCACGGATTATAAAATCTTTGCCCGGGCTATGTCTACCCGCCTGGGCTCCATGCTGGCCCACATGATCCACCCCGACCAGTCCTACACGGTCCCGGGCCGGTCCATCCAAGACAACATCCACCTGATCCGGGACCTGATCCATCTTTCCCAGAGGACTGGTCAGTCGGTCGCCTTTCTCTCCCTCGATCAGGAGAAGGCGTTCGACAGGGTGGATCACGATTACCTTTTCGGGACACTGCGCGCTTTCGGACGAAATGTGGCCTGGGTCCGACTTTTATACGCCGCCGCAGAGTGTCTAGTCAAAGTTAACGGGTCCTTGACGGCGCCCCTTTGCTTTGAGAGAGGAGTGCGTCAGGGATGCCCCATGTCCGGCCAATTGTATACCATCTGCGTGGAGCCCTTCCTGTGCCTGCTTCGCAGGAGGTTGACGGGATTGGCTCTGCACGAGCCGGCCATGCGGTCGTCCTCTCGGCTTATGCCGACGACGTGCTCCTCGCGGTCACAGATCCCGTTGACTTGCAGAGGATGCGCGACTGCCAGCAGACCTTTTCTGCCGCATCCTCCGCGAGGATCAATTGGGAGAAATGTTCCGGACTCCTGGTGGGTCAGTGGCGGGTGGACTCCCTGCCGGAGGAGTTGACACCTTTTGCGTGGAGCACCACGCACCTCCTCTATCTGGGAGTCCACCTTAGCCCCGCTGAGGAAGCCTGGCCGGCAAACTGGCAGGAGTTGGAGGCGAAAGTCACCGCTCGGCTGGGGCGCTGGACAGGACTGCTCCGAGTGCTTTCCTACAGGGGCCGAGTGCTGGTCATAAACCAACTGGTGGCCTCCATGTTGTGGTACCGGTTGGTCACTCTGGCCCCGCCCCCTGCATTCGCCACCAAGATCCAGAAGAAACTCGTCGATTTCTTCTGGGTCAAGAGGAAACACTGGGTCTCTGCCGCGGTCCTGAGTCTCCCGATTGAGGAGGGCGGCCAGTCGATGGTGTGCGTCCGCACCCAGGCTGCGACTCTCCGCCTTCGGACCCTGCAGAGATACCTGTACGTCGAGCGTCCTCCCAGATGGTGTGCGCTGGCAACGTATTTTTTCTGCCAGTTTCACTGCCTTCAAGACGACACGCAGCTCCCGGCGGAGTCCGTTAGCTGCGCCTCTCTGAGGGAGTTGCCTGTCTTTTACCGGGATCTTTTCCGAGTCTGGAACATGGTCGCCTCCAGTCAGGGCGCTCCCCCACCGGCGCAGGAGAGCGCCTCGGCTGTCCGGGCGGCCGACTCCGGGGACGGACCGGCGGGCGGAGGAGTAGCCGAAGCCCCCGGGACGCCCCTCACTGCGGGTGGCAAGGGGGCTCGGGAGTGCGGAGCGATCCCGGCCGAGCTGACTCCCGCTCGGCCGGAACTGCTCATCGGACCCAGGCCCCGAAACCCTCCTCGGGAGCCGGTCCCGCACAACCCGAGCCGCTCTTGGAAATGCCCTCCGTGCCATTCCAATCGGCGCGGAGGGGTTTCCTGTACGGGCTGCTCCTGCACACTCTCCACTTCCTCGCCCTCGTCAGCCGGCTGGACACACCCTGGCGGTTCGCATTGCCATCTGGCGGCAAGGGGAAACCCCGATGGAGGTCTCTCTACGCGGGAGTCTTCCCCCTTTACATCGGGGACCTGGGGTGGAGGGTGTTGCACAGGGCAGTCCCGTGCAATAGACCTTTAAGTAGGTTCACAGACTCCCAGGCCGCCTGTACTTTCTGCGGCCTGGACGAGTCCGTGTTCCACATATATACGGAGTGTGCGAGGTTGCAGCTCCTCTTTGAGTATTTGAAGGGGCTGCTCCTCAAATTCTGGCTGCACTTCAGTCCCACGCTCCTGATCTTTGGGCACCCGATGCGGAGGGGCTTGGGCCGGGAGGAGGATCTCCTCGTCTGTCTGCTCCTGGGCCCGGCCAAGGTGGCAATTCACAGGTCCAGGCTGCGGGCCATCGGTGGGGGGGGGGTCCGTCCTGCCCGATTGCCTGCCCCTCTTCTGCGGTTACGTTCGCGCCCGGGTGTCCCTGGCGAAGGAGCACGCGGTGTCCGCCGGCACGCTTGAGGCCTTCCGCGACCGGTGGGCACCGCAGGGACTGGAGTGCATCGTTGACGCCGAGAATGGCATTTTAATTTGAGTTTTGGTTTATTTTTCTTGTTTTAATAAAGTTATTTTTGTAAATATGTATATAAAGGGGGCCTGAGGAATAAAGGCCCCCTCGACATGAAAAATATAAAAGGGGCCTGCGGTATAAAGGCCACCTTGGAAAGAGAAAAAAAAAGAGGAAAAAAAACAAAAAAAGAGGGAAAAAAACGGGGTTAGATACAGAGTAAAGCTCCCACTACACTGTCCCATCAAACACTCCCAAGGTAGGTAAATCATGTGTTAGATAAGGAGAGAGACAGAAGTGTATATATATATATATTCTTTGACCTCCTTGTCTCGAGAGACAATGGGTAAGCGCCTGGAGGTGGTTAGTGGTTTGTGAAGCAGTGCCTGGAGTGGCTATAAAGGCCAATTCTAGAGTGACAGACTCTTCCACAGGTGCTGCAGATAAAATTGGTTGTCGGGCTGTTACACAGTTGGCTCTCCCCTTGCGCTTCTGTCTTTTTTCCTGCCAACTACTAAGTCTCTTCGACTCACCACACTTTAGCCCCGCCTTTATGGCTGCCCGCCAGCTCTGGCGAACGCTGGCAACTGACTCCTAAGACTTGTGATCAATGTCACAGGACTTCATGTCGCGTTTGCAGACGTCTTTAAAGCAGAGACATGGACAGCCGGTGGGCCTGATACCAGTGATGAGCTCGTTGTACAATGCGTCCTTGGGGATCCTGCCATCTTCCATGCGGCTCACATGGCCAAGCCATCTCAAGCGCCGCTGGCTCAGTAGGGTGTATATGCTGGGGATGTTGGCTGCCTCGAGGACTTCTGTGTTGGAGATACGGTCCTGCCACCTGATGCCAAGGATTCTCCGGAGGCAGCGAAGATGGAATGCGTTGAGACGTCGCTCTTGGCTGGCATACATTGTCCAGGCCTTGCTGCCGTAGAGCAAGGTACTGAGGACACAAGTTTGATATACTCAGACTTTTGTGTTCTGTGTCAGTGCGCCATTTTCCCACACTCTCTTGGCCAGTCTGGACATAGCAGTGGAAGCCTTTCCCATGCGCTTGTTGATTTCTGCATCAAGAGACAGGTTGCTAGTAATGGTTGAGCCCAGGTAGGTGAACTCTTGAACCACTTCCAGAGTGTGGTCGCCAATATTGATGGATGGAGCATTTCTGACGTCCTGTCCCATGATGTTCACTTTCTTGAAACTGATGGTTAGGCCAAATTCATTGCAGGCAGTGGCAATCCTGTCGATGAGACTCTGCAGACACTCTTCAGTGTGAGATGTTAATGCAGCATCGTCAGAAAAGCGGAGTTCCCTGATGAGGACTTTCCGTACTTTGGTCTTTGCTCTAAGACGGGCAAGGTTGAACAACCTGCCCCCTGATCTTGTGTGGAGGAAAATTCCTTCTTCTGAAGACTTGAACGCGTGAGAGAGCAGCAGTGAGAAGACGATCCCAAACAGTGTAGGTGCGAGAACACAGCCCTTTTTCACACCACTCAAGATAGGAAAGGGGTCTGATGAGGTGCCGCTATGCTAAATTGTGCCCTTCATATTGTCATGGAATGAGATGATGATATTTAGTAGCTTTGGTGGACATCCGATCTTTGCTAGTAGTCTGAAGAGACCATGTCTGCTGTCTATGAAAGCAACGTAGAGGGGCTGAACATACTGTATGCTTTATTAACCACTCTCTCAACCTGTCCTGCCACCTTCAGTGACTTATGCACATATACACCCAGGTCCCTCTGCTCCTGCACCCCCTTTAGAATTGTACCCTTTCTTTTATATTGTCTCTCCATGTTCTTCCTACCAATACGAATCATCACATTTCTCTGCATTGAACTTCATCTGCCACTTGTCCATTCATCCCACCAGCTTATCTATGTCCTTTTGAAGTTCTACACTATCCTCCTCACAGTTCACAATGTTTCCAAGTTTTGTATCAACCACAAATTTTGAAATTGTGCCCTGTACACCAGAGTCATTAATATATATCAGGAAAAGCAAGGGTCCCAACACTGATCCCTGTGGAACTCCACTACAAACCTTCCGCCTGCCCGAAAAACATCCATTAACTACTTTGTTTCCTGTCACTCAGCCAATTCTGTATCCATGTTGCTACTGTCCCGGATTTATTTCATGAGATATAACTTTGCTTACAAGTCAGTGCATTAACACCCTATCTGTACTAATGCTTTGTCTTTCAACACACCATTAACATATTGTTTGCCTGTTCTCCGTGACCTTTTGGTCAGCTATGTGGCCTGGTCCTATCTACACCTTCTCCTTTGTTATCTCTTGTCCCACCCCCACCTCACTTGCTTATAACCTGTGACTTTTCTAATATTTGTCAGTTCCGAAGAAGGGTCACTGACCCGAAACGTTAACTCTGCTTCTCTTTTCACAGATGCTGCCAGACCTGCTGAGTGAATCCAGCATTTCTTGTTTTTGTTTCAGATTTCCAGCATCCGCAGTATTTTGCTTTTATTTACTTACAAGTCTGTTGTGTGACACTGTATCAAACTTCGCTTCTGTAACTGAAAAAATGCACTTGCTTTATTTAATCATAAATTGTGCACTTGGAGTCGATCCAGTACTGCTTGTAAGTGCTTGTCATGTTCTGCTTGTGTTCTCTTGTATACAATAAAGTCATCTGAGACATTCTTGATTCCATTCAGGCCTGTAAGAAGGTCTGCTACTGCCACTTGAAAAATTTTGGCGGCTGCATTTACTCCGAACATTAAATGCTTGTATCTTCTTAATCCAACATGGTGTTACAGTCAGGTGAGGAGGGGTCAAAGGGCTTCCCTCTTTTCCCTCTCCTTGTTTGAACACAACAGGTTTAATTCTTTTTTTAAACGAATATATGAATTAGGAGCAGGAGTAGGCCACTCGGCCCTTCGAGCCTGCTCCGCCATTCAATGAGTTCCTGGCTGAACTGATTACTCCACATTTCTACCTATCCCAGATACCCTTTCACCGCCTTACTTACCAAGAATCTACCTCTTCCTTAAAAATATTCAAAGACTCTGCTTCCACTGCCTTTTGAGGAAGAGAATTCCAAAGACTCACAACCCCCTGAGAGAATAAATTATCCTCATCTCTGTCTTAAATGGGCGACCCCTTATTTTTAAACGTGACCCCTAGTTCTAGATTCTCCCACAAAGGGAAACATCCTTTCCACATCCACCCTGTCAAGACCCCTCAGGATCTTATATGTTTCAATCAAGTCACCTCTTATTCTTCTAAATTCCAGCGGATACAAGCCCAGCCTGTCCAATCTTTCCTCGTAAGACAGCCCATCCATTCCAGGTATTAGTCTAGTAAACCTTCTCTGTACTGCCTCCAACGCATTTACATCCTTCCTTAAATAAGGAGACCAGTACTGTACACGGTTATCCAGATGTGGTCTCACCAATACCCTGTACAGCTGAAGCATAACCTCCCTACTTTTGTATTCAATACGCCTCGCGATAAACGATAACATTCTATTCGCTTTCCTAATTACGTGCTGTACCTGCATACTAACCTTTTGTGATTCATGCACTAGAACACCCAGATCCCTCTGCATCTCAGAGCTCTGCAATCTCTCACCATTTAGATAATATGCTTCTTTTTTATTCTTCCTGCCAAAGTGGACAATTTCGCACTTTCCCACATTATACTCTATTTGCCAGGTCTATGCCCACTCACTTAACCTATCTATATTCCTGTGTAGCCTCCTCATGTCCTCTTTACAAGTTACATTCCTACCTATCTTTGTGTCATCAGCAAATTTAGCAACCATACCTTCGTTCCTTCATCTAAGTCATTTATATAAATTGTAAAAAGTTAAGGCCCCACACGGATCCCTGTGGCACACAGTGTGGCACTTGTTAAATCTTGCTGACCAGAAAATGACCCATTTATGCTTACTCTGTTTCCTGTTAGCTAGCCACTCTTCTATCCATGCCAATATGTTACCCCCTACACCATGATCTTTTATTTTCTGCAATAACCTTTGATGTGGCACCTTATCAAAAGCCTTCTGGAAATCTAAGTACAATACATCCACCGCTTCCCCTTTATCCACAGCACATGGAACTCCCTCAAAGAACTCCAATAAATTGGTTAAACATGATTTCCCTTTCACAAAACCATTTTGACTCTGCCTGATTACCTTGAATTTTTCTAAGTGCCCTGCTATAACATCTTTAATAATAACTTCTAACATTTTCCCTAAGACAGATGTTAAGCTAACTGGCCTGTAGTTTCCTGCTTTTTGTCTCCCTCCCTTTTTGAATAAAGGAGTTACATTCGCTATTTTCCAATCTAAAGGAACCTTCCCCGAATCTAGGGAATTTTGGAAAATTAAAACTAACACATCAACTATCTCACTAGCCACTTCATTTAACACCCTAGGATGAAGTCCATCAGGACCCGGGGACTTGCCAGCCCACAGCTCCAACAATTTGTTCAGTACCACTTGTAATTGTAATTTTCTTGAGTTCCTTCCTCCTATCCACATTTCCTGACTTACAGCTAATAATTCTGGGATGTTACTTGTATCCTCTATAATGAAGACCAATGCAAAATATCTGTTCAATTCATCTGCCATCTCCTTATTATCCATTATTAATTCCCCAGACTCACTTTTTATTGGACCAACGCTCACTTTGTTAACTCATTTCTTTTTAAAATATCTATAGAAACTCTTACTATCTGTCTTTATATTTCTAGCTAGCTTTCTCTCGTACTCTAATTTTACCTTCTTTATCAATCTTTTAGTCATTCTTTGCTGTTTTTTACATTCTGTCCAATCTTCTGACCTGCCTCCCATCTTTGAGCAATTATAGGCTTTTTCTTAAAGTTTGATGTTATCTTTAACTGTTTTAGTTAACCACGGATGGTGGGTCCCACCCTTGGAATTTTTCTTTCTCGTTGAAATTCTGTGTATTCTGAAAAATCCCCTTAAATGTCTGCCACTGCATCTCTATTGACATAGCCCTTAATCTAATTTGCCAGTTCACTTCAGCTAGCTCTGCTTTCATGCCCTCATAATTGCCCTTATTTAAGTTTAAAATATTAGTCTTCTCTCCCTCAAACTGAATGTAAAATTCAATTATATTATGATCGCTGTTACCTAGGGGTGCCTTAACTATGATGTCATTAATTATTCCTATCTCATTGCACAATACCAGATCTAGTACAGTCTGCTCTCTGGTTGGCGTCAGAAGATATTGTTCCCAGAAATTATCCCCAAAGTATTCTATGTACTCCTTATCTAGGCTACCTCTGCCCATCTGATTTTTCCAGTCTATATGTAGGTTAAAATACCCCATAATTCTGACAAGCTGCCATTATTTCTTCCTTTATACCCAGTCTTACAGTGTGGTTAATGTTAGGTGGCCTGTACACCACTCCCCCAAATGACTTCTTGCCTTTATGATTTCTCATCTCTACCCAAACTGCTTCTACATCCTGGTCTCCTGAACTTAGGTCATCCCTCTCTATTGCGCTAATGCCATCATTAATTAACAGAGCTACCCCTCCACCTTTTCCTAGCTTCCTGTCCTTCCTAAATGCCATGTACCCTTCAATATTCAGGTCCCAATCTATGTCATCCTGCCTCCATGTCTCTGAATTGCCTGTCAGATCGTACTTATTTATTTCTATTTGCGCTCTCAGTTCATCGGTTTTGTTTGGAATGCTACGTGCATTCAGATACAACACCTTTAGTTGTGTCCTTTTATTATTTTTGTAACCTCTAGCCTTATCTGTTGATTTAATCTTAGATTTGTAAATTCTGTTCCTTCCTGTCACAGTCCCATATTAATACCTTTCTCTCTTGCCTTGTCTCTACTTCTTGATTCACCATATCTTCCGACATTTGATCCCTTGCCCCCACTACTCAGTTTAAAACCCTCTCTACTTCCCTAGTTATGTGGCTCGCTAGAACACCGGCCCCAGCATGGTTCAGGTGTAGACGGTACCAATGGTACAGCCACCACTTTACCCAGTACTGGTGCCAGTGCCGCACGAACTGGAACCCACTTCTACCACACCAGTCTTTGAGCCATGCATTCATTTCTCTAATCTTATTTGCCCTATGCTAATTTGCACGTGGCTCAGGTAATAATCCAGAGATTATTACCTTTGAGGTTCTGCTTCTTAATTTGGCACCTGGTTCCTCATACTGACTATGCAGAACCTCTTTCCTTGTCCTGCCTTTGTCGTGGATACCTACATGGACCACGACGACTGGATCCTCCTCCTCCCACTGTAACTTCCTCTCCAGGTCTGAGCAGATGTCCCGAACCCTGGCACTAGATGTATTTGCCAGCTCAGTAGGTGTTTGATTATTTACATGCTATGATCATAAAAAGAAGCAGTCGGACAGGTTTTTGTAAGTTTAGCAAAAGAAGAGGTTAGCTTTATTGTACTTAAACTACACTCCAACTTTCACACACACGCACATGCACGCACTGGAGGTTCACGTATAGGTTAAGTGTGGGGAAAGGTAGATTGGTCGAGTTAGAGTCCAGAAAAGATGAAAGGGGCATACAGTCTGTGGAGTGGTTATTTAGATGGCTTCTAGCTGAATTCGGTGATCCTGAGGCTTTTGGTTTGAAGAGATAGATGGCTGATTCGGTGGGTCCCTTTGGAGGCAGCAATGCAGATGATTACCTTCAAGGGTCTCTGGTTGCAGCCAGAGTATGCAGAGGCAGTCAGCAGGCAGGGTTCGAAGATTGAAAGCTGGAATGGAGAGAGAAAGGAGGGACTCCCCACTTGGGTCTGCACTTGTCAGAGTCCAGATGCTTGCCAGCCTGCTGCAGAGAAACAACAGCTTAAAAACACACAGATGGCAGGGGGTGGGTGGGGGAGGGGAGGGGCTTGTCACATGACAGTCACCCAGCGATTCAAGCATGGTAGTTTGCAGTGTATTTCTTGCAACTAAAACAGCCCATGCATTTTCTTAATTTTCCTTAATTTTCTTGTTTGTCACTTTGCCGATGCCTGTGAAAAACTGTGGATATTTCTTCAGGATGTCCTCTTTTGTCAGGTAGTTCTGTCCTCTGACGATGTTGATAGTGATCAGCTTCATTTCACTGACAATTTCGAAACTTAACAGATTTCCCTTGCTTGACTTTACAATATGGAACTCAGTTTGACATGTGGCCCCATAGGAGGATTTGAGACGAGCCTGGATCATCTCTAGGACCAGTAGAGAGGTATCTGATCTGTAGGAGAGGATTTTAGATAGCAATGATCAAAGAACAAAGAACCGTACAGCACAGGAACAGGCCATTCGGCCCTCCAAGCCAGTGCTGATCTTCATGCCTATCTAAACTAAAACCTTCTGCACTTCCGGGGTCCGTATCCTTCTATTCCCATCCTATTCATGTATTTGTCAAGATGCCTCTTAAACGTTGCTATCGTATCTGCTTCCACCACCTCCCCCGGCAGTAAGTTCCAGGCACTCACCACCCTCTGTGTAAAGAACTTGCCTCGCACATCCCCTCTAAACTTTGCCCCTCGCACCTTAAACCTATGTCCCCTAGTAACTGACTCTTCCACCCTGGGAAAAAGCTTCTGACTGACCACTCTGTCAATGCCACTCATAACTTTGTCGCCCCTCCACCTCCGTCGTTCCAGTGAAAACAATTCGAGTTTATCCAACCTCTCCTCATAGCTAAAACCCTGCAGACCGGGAAACATCCTGGTAAACCTCCTCTGTACCCTCTCCAAAGCCTCCACGTCCTTCTGGTAGTGTGGCGACCAGAATTGTACGCAATATTCTAAGTGTGGCCTAACTAAAGTTCTGTACAGCTGCAGCATGACTTGCCAATTTTTATACTCTATGCCCCGACCGATGAAGGCAGGCATGCCCTATGCCTTCTTGACTACCTTATCCACCTGCGGTGCCACTTTCAGTGACCTGTGGACCTGTACGCCCAGATCTCTCTGCCTGTCAATACTCCTAAGGGTTCTGCCATTTACTGTATATTTCCCACCTGTATTAGACCTTCCAAAATGCATTACCTCACATTTTTATGGATTAAACTCCATCTGCCATTTCTCCACCTAAGTCTCCAACCGATCTATATCCTGCTGTATCCTCTGACAATCCTCATCATTATCCGCAACTCCACCAACCTTTGTGTCATCCGCAAACTTACTAATCAGACCAGCTACATTTTCCTCCAAATCATTTATATATACTACAAACAGCAAAGGTCCCAGCACTAATCCCTGCGGAACACCACTAGTCACATCCCTCCATTCAGAAAAACACCCATCCACTGCTACCCTCTGTTTTCTATGACCGAGCCAGTTCTGTATTCATCTTGCCAGCTCACCTCTGATCCCGTGTGATAGCGACTTGTTCAATTGCAGTTTGTGTTTTCTCTAAGTAGTGGAATGTCAGGGCATCCATTATATTGACTGTTGCTCCTGAGTTAATAACTGTGGATATTGACAAATTGCCTATCAACACATTGTATTTGTGGTCGTGATCAACAAAAATCCTCTCATGCTGCAAAAATGTAGTCTTCCTTCTGGCATTCAGTTCTATTAATGTCTTGTGCAGGCTCCAACTGGTATATTCTTGCGAAATCACAGAATTGTTACAGCGCAGAAGGTGGCCATTCGGCCCATCGTGTCTGCAGCAGCACTCCAAATGAGCGTTTCACCTAGTCCCACCCTCTCGCCTTCTCCCCGTAACCCTGTACATTTTTCCTTCTCACATAACAGTTTAATTCTTTTGAATGCTTCAATTCAACCTGCCTCCACCACACTCTCAGGCGGTGCATTTCAGATTTACGAGTGCTTCCTTTTTTTTTGCTAAATTTAAGAATTTGTGTTTTAAAACTGAAAAGGATTCCATGGATGCTGGAACTTTGGGTGTCTTTTTAAGGGAGGTCACCAGAACGTTTGGACTAAGTTGTAACTGTAAACAGTTACAGGAAGGCATCTGTTTCCAAATAATAACCCAGCCTGGGTTGCTTTTGATTTGGAGAGATGTTTACAAAGG
The DNA here is from genome assembly GCF_036365525.1 of Heterodontus francisci. Classification (NCBI taxonomy): domain Eukaryota; kingdom Metazoa; phylum Chordata; class Chondrichthyes; order Heterodontiformes; family Heterodontidae; genus Heterodontus; species Heterodontus francisci. Next base: position 389,476 of record NW_027141741.1, read on the forward strand.
AGTGACAGGCCAAGATTTATGGATGTCAGGAGACTTGACTTCTGGAATGTTTTCAGTTTCAATTTGAACTGTTAAAAAGCCAGTTGGTGTTTTGCCTGCAACAGAAGAACAGCTCAGTTCTCTCTCTTGAGAACAGGTCCTGCATCCAGTGATTCTGATTCCTGTTTTCCTCATGTATTTGAAGAGACCCTGCATGTTTGGAGAGGCCTTATATGTTGAATGTGTGGTAACTGAATCCTTGTTATTGCATTCCTGCTGTGGGACCTGTTTGGCGCTTCTGTGGCTGCATCTCTTGGAAAGCCTACCCAAACTAATCTTCCACAATGCCTGGAAAGAACTGTTCTAGGAAGATCCCATTGATAGCCATCTATATGCATTTGGGACGTCAAACCACATCAAAGGATACCTTTCCATACCTCCTTTTCAGCCGAAGTGTTTTTTTTCTTCTGTTTCTTTGTAACAGTTGTAAACAAAAATCCCTTTTATTTTTCCCGTTAATTGGTGTGTATGTATGTCTGTATGTATGTTTGTGTGTGTGTCTGTGTGTGTGTCTGTGTGTGTGTTTGTCTGTCTGTGTGTGTGTGTATGTCTGTGTGTATGTCTGTATGTCTGTCTCTGTGTGTGTGTCTGTGTGAGTGTGTGTGTGTCTGTGTGAGTGTGTGTATGTCTGTGTGTGAGTGTGTGTGTGTCTGTGTGAGTGTGTATGTATGTCTGTGTGAGTGTGTGTGTATGTCTGTGTGTGGCTGTGTCTGTGTGAGTGTGTGTGTGTCTGTGTTTGTGTCTGTGTGAGTGTGTATGTCTGTGTGTGTGTCTGTGTGAGTGTGTGTATGACTCTGTGTGTGTGTATGACTCTGTGTGTGAGTGTGTGTGTGAATGTGTGTATGTCTGTGTATGAGTGTGTGTGTATGTCTGTGTGAGTCTGTGTGTCTGTGTGAGTGTGTGTATGTGTGTGTGTGTGTATGTCTGTGTATGAGTGTGTGTGTGTGTGAGTGTGTGTATCTCTGTGTGCGTGTGTTTGTGTGAGTGTGTGTGTGTGTGAGTGTCTGTATGTCTCTGTGTACGTGTGTCTGTGTGAGTGTGTGTCTGTCTGTCTGTGTGTGTGTGTGTCTGTCTCTGTGTGTGTGAGTGTGTGTATGTCTGTGTGCGTGTGTTTGTGTGAGTGTGTGTGTGTGTCTGTCTCTGTGTTTGTGTGTGTGTCTGTCTCTGTGTGTGTGAGTGTGTGTATGTCTGTGTGCGTGTGTTTGTGTGAGTGTGTGTGTGTGTCTGTCTGTGTGTCTGTGTGAGTGTGTGTGAGGGCTAAGATAAATAAGGGGGCTTTAATATTTCAATTTGTGATTATGTTTTACTTCATATTTGGTTAAGCCTTGGTTTATAACAAACTGATAATTTTGTTGTTTCTTAAAGAAACCTGGTTGGTGTGTTTTATTCTGGGACAAATAGAATCTATGATTCACTGCATCAATAGGTGGGAAAATTGAAATATATGTTGTGACCTGTGGAGAAGTGGGACTGGAATAAACAGTGCACTCCTCCCGCCTCAGTCGTAACATTAACTGGGAACTCTTGCAGGATCAACCCAACGCTGACGCCGTGCAATTAGTGGGGTAATAATAATTGAAAAAGGAAATAAAAGAACCAGGTTTCTCGTGCAATCGAGTAAAGTCTACACTACTCGAATGTCTTTAACACTTGATGTGATTTTTCTGGGGAAGGAGGATGTATCTCTGAGTGACTTGAGGTACTTAACCAAGGTTAAGCTAATAGCATTGGCAGCAAAATTGGGGTTAGAGTTAAAACCAGGAGCTAAGAAAGCAGATATAATTCAAGTAATTGCACAACATTTGGAATTGGAAGAAGAAGAAAGCAAACCAGAGGGTAGTGCAGCTAAATTAGCTAAAATTCAATTACAGATTAAGCAGCTTAAGCAGGAAAAAGAAATTTAAAAAGCTTGAACTTGAGGAAAGGGAAAGAGAAAGAGAAGGAAAGGAATTGAAATTTTAAAAGCTGCAACTCAAACAAAAGGGTGGTCCTGACTCCAGTGAAGATTCTGGTGAGGAAGAATCTAACTCCAGCCCAGGACCCAGCGAAAATCTATTAAAATTTATACAAGCTCTCCCTAAGTTTGAGGAAAGGGACATAGAGGCATTTTTCATTTCTTTTGAAAAGATAGCCAGACAGATGAAATGGCCAAAGGAAAGCTGGACACTGCTTGTGCAAAGCAGGTTGATGGGCTTCCTGAGGAGGCTTCTGTGGATTATGAGATAGCAAAAAAGGCTATTCTCGCTGCATATGAGTTAGTCCCTGAAGCTTATCGACAGAAATTGTGAAACCTCCGGAGATTTGCTGGGCAAACTTATAGAATTTGAGGGGGTAAAGCAAATTAATTTTGATCATTGGATACGAGCACTAAAGATAGAAGCCATGTATGAGAACCTTAGGGAACTAATTCTCCTGGAAGAATTTAAAAATTCACTCCCTCCATTAGTGAGAACCCTTGCAGTGAACCAGAAGGTTTCAGCGGCCAAACAGGCATTGGAAATTGCTGATGATTGTGAGCTTGTGTATAAGCCTTGTTCGTCACCCCCATAAACCCCAGAAGGATAGAAGGAGGGAGGGTGAAAGGAAGAAAAGAAGCCGGGGACAGGAATGGACAGCTGGGAACGTCCCAGAATTTCCTCCTCAGGCCAGGAAGGAAGATGCTGAGGGTAAAAGTGAGGCCTGCAAGCCTAAGTGTTACCATTGTCACAAGGTGGGACATCTTCATTCAGAATGCTGGAAATTGCGAGGTAAACCCATAGGATTTATTGGGGTGCAGAAAGTTAATGCAGCGAAAGGGACCTTGACCAAGAGTACAGCAAATCAGGCTGTAACTCTGACTGCAGCTGTAAGGCTAAATACAAAAACTCATGTGAGTGTAGGGGTTAAGAATAAGATACCTGACAGTAATAGGGAATTCTTGTCAAAAGAAAAAGTAACTCCTTATCCCTCAAGTAAGTCAGGCAAACCTATAGTTATACAAAAACAAGAAATGCTGGATTCACTCAGCAGGTCTGGCAGCATCTGTGGAAAGAGAAGCAGAGTTAACGTTTCGGGTCAGTGACCCTTTAACACAGTTAAAGTCTTCAGCATACCCTCAGACACGGGGGGGCTTTAGAACGGTACCATCAGACCTTCAAAACAATGATCAGGGCATACCATCATGAATATCCCTATGATTGGGATAAAGGGCTAGAATTTCTCGTGTTTGCCATTAGGGATTCACCAAATGAGTCTACCAGTTTTAGTCCTTTTAAATTAGTTTATGGACATGAGAGAAGAGGTCCTCTAAAACTAATTAAAGAAAGATTTTTAGAACAGAACAGGTTTTGGAAGGCTTAAAAGTGGACAAATCTCCAGGTCCGGACGATTTGTGTCCCAGGATGCTGTGGGAGGCTAGGGTGGAGATTTCAGGGGCTCTGACCCTAATTTTTAATTCCTCTCTGGCCACGGGGGAGGTGCCAGAGGACTGGAGAACAGCGAATGTGGCCCCACTATTTAAGAAAGGTTGTAGAGATAAGCCAGGGAACTACAGACCAGTGAGTCTCACGTCAGTGGTAGGGAAACTATTGGAGAAAATTCTGAAGGAGAGAATTTATCTCCACTTGGAGAGGCAAAATTTGATTAGGAATAGTCAGCATGGCTTTGTCAGAGGGAGGTCATGCCTAACAAATTTGATTGAATTTTTTGAGCATGTGACCAGGTGTGTAGATGAGGGTAGTGCAGTTGATGTAGTTTACATGGATTTCAGCAAAGCCTTTGACAAGGTCCCAAATGGGAGACTTATCAAGAAAGCAAATGCACATGGGATACAAGGTAACTTGATAAGGTGGATTCAAAATTGTCTTAGCTGTAGGAGACAGAGAGTGATGACAGACGGCTGTTTTAGTGACTGGAAGCCAGTGTCCAGTGGCGTACCACAGGGATCTGTGCTGGGTTCCCTATTGTTTGTCATTTATATAAACAACATAGATGACTATGTGGGAGGTAGGATCAGTAAGTTCGCGGATGACAAAGATTGGCCGAGTGGTTAACAGTGAGGTTGAGTGTCTTGGGTTACAGGAAGATATAGACGGGATGGTCAAATGGGCAGAAAAGTGGCAGATGGAATTTAACGCTGAAAAGTGTGAGGTGATACACTTTGGAAGGAGTAATGTGACACGGAAGTATTCAATGAATGGCCTGACACTGGGAAGTTCCGAGGAACAAAGGGACCTTGGCGTGTTTGTCCATAGATCTCTGAAGGCATAAGGGCAGGTTAATAGGGTGGTGAAAAAGGCATATGGGACATTTGCCTTTATCAATCGAGGCATAGATTACAAAAGCAGGGAGGTCATGTTGGAGTTGTATAGAACTTTGGTAAGGCCACAGCTGGAGTACTGTGTGCAATTCTGGTCACCACATTATAGGAAGGATGTGATTGCTTTGGAGGGGGTGCAGAGGCGATTCACCAGGATGTTGCCTGGGATGGAACATTTAAGCTATGAAGAGAGGTTGGATAGACTTGGGTTGTTTTCACTGGAGCAGAGAAGACTGAGGGGTGACCTGATCGAGGTGTACAAGATTATGAGGGGAATGGACAGGGTGGATAGGGAGCAGCTGTTCCCCTTAGTTGAAGGGTCAGTTACGAGGGGACACAAGTTTAAGGTGAGGGGAGGGAGGTTTAAGGGGGATTTGAGGCAGAACATTTTTACCCAGAGGGTGGTGATGGTCTGGAATGCCCTGCCTGAGAGGGTGGTAGAGGCGGGTTGTCTCACATCCTTTAAAAAGTACCTGGATGAGCACTTGGCACGTCATAACATTCAAGGCTATGGGCCAAGTGCTGGCAAATGGGATTAGGTAGACAGGTCAGGTGTTTTAATGCATCGGTGCAGACTCGATGGGCTGAAGAGCCTCTTCTGCACTGTATTATTCTGTGATTCTGTGAACAGAAGGACAAATCTTCTGTACTAAATTATGTATCCGTGTTCCGTGAGCAGCTCACGAGAGCCTGCAAAATGGCTCGGAAACACCTTAAAGCTACCCAAACAAGCACGAAGAAATGGACAGACAAGCATGCCAAGACTTGAACATTTCAAGCAGGGGATGAGGTGTTAGTATTACGACCTTTACAGGCACATGTTAAAAGCACAGTTCAGTGGCCCATATAAAGTGATCAAAAAAATTAGTCAGGTAAATTATTTGATTGACACCCCAGATCGCCAGAAAAAGAATCGACTGTGTCATATCAGTATGTAAAAACAATATTACCGCCGGGATGAGAATAAGCAAGCACAGGTATGTCAGGAAGTAGGAATAGTGAAGATGAGGCAGAAGGAGGCCACGACAATTCTCAAATTGAGCTTCCGACTATCCGGTTAGCTAATACTGAATTGCTAGGGAGATTGCACACTATGCTTTCATAATTAGATGCAAAACAACAAGAGGACCTAACAAAGCTACCCACAGCAATGAAGAGCCTGTAGGGATAAGCCAGGATGTACAACCTTAGCCACACATGATGTGGATGTACATACAAACATACGAACATACGAGTTAGGAGCAGGAGTAGGCCACTCGGCCCCTCGAGCCTGCTCCGCCATTCAATACGTTCATGGCTGAACTGATTACTCCACATTTCCACCGACCCTTGATAACCTTCCACCCACTTTCTTATCAAGAATCTATCCACCTCTGCCTTAAAAATATTTAAAGACTCTGCTTCCACCACCTTTTGAGGAAGAGAATTCCAAAGACTCATGACCCTCTGAGAGAAAAGATTTCTCCTCATCTCTGTCTTAAATTAGCGATCCCTTATTTTTAAACAATGACCCCTAGTTTTAGATTCTCCCACAAGGGGGAAACATCCTTTGCACATCCACCCTGTCAAGACCCCTCAGAATCTTATATGTTTCAATCAAGTCACCTCTTAATCTTCTAAATTCCAGTGGATACAAGCCTAGCCTGTCCAATCTTTCCTCGTAAGACTGCCCATCCTTTCCAGGTATCAGTCTAGTAAGCCTTCTCTGAACTGCTTCCAATGCATTTACATCCTTCCTTAAATAAGGAGACCAGTATTGTACACAGTACTCCAGATGTGGTCTCACCAATACCCTGTACAGCTGAAGCATAACCTCCCTACTTTTGTGTTCAATTCCCCTTGTGATAAATGATAACATTCTATTAGCTTTCCTAATTACGTGCTATACCTGCATACTAAACTTTTGTAATTCATGCACTAGGACACCCAGATCCCTCTGCATCTCAGAGCTCCACAATCTCTCACCATTTTGAGAATATGTTTCTTTGTTATTCTTTCTGCCAAAATGGAGAACTTCGCATTTTCCCACATTATACTCCAGGGGAATCCATTCCTATAAAACAGCATCCTTACCGCTTAAGTCCAGAGAAACAGGCCTAGGTAAAAGCAGAAATCCAATACATGCTGGAAAACCACCTAATAGAACCCAGTCAAAGCAGCTGGGGTTCACCAGTCGTGTTAGTGTCTAAATCTGATGGTTTAACTAGACTTTGCATAGACAACAGAAAAGTTAGTGCAGTAATGAAGACAGACTCCTACCTAATCCCTCACTTGGAAGACTGTATTGACAGAGTGGGCAGTGCCATGCTTCTTACAAAAATAGATTTGTTAAAGGGATACTGGCAGATTCCTTTAACAACCGAGCTAAAGAAATATCAGCTTTTGTCACGCCGGACAGTCTTTTCCAATGCCAAGTGATGCCATTTCGGCTAAATAAAATGCCCCAGCAACCTTTCAGAGATGAATGAATCAAGTGGCAGCCAGTCTTCCTAACTATGTAGTTCATCTTGATGTGCTGGTATACAGAAACACTTGGAAGGACCACCTGAAACAACTAGCATATCTGTTTAAAAAATTTAAATCAGCTGATTTAGTAATAAACCTTGCCAAAAGTGAATTCGCTAAAGCAAGAGTGACCTACCTCAGACATATAGTAGGGCAAGGGCAAGTGTTGCCAAGAACAGTGAAGGTACAAGCGCTGGTGGAGTTGGTGATGTGTGGCTTCTACCGAAAGTTTGTACCATATTTCAGCACTGTATCTGCTCCACTAACAGATTTGCTACAGAAAAATAAACCAAGGGAATATGGTCAGGGGAGTGCCAAGCATCTTTTGAGAGGCTCAAAGCCATTTTGGCTAATGAACCAGTGTTGACTGCTCCAAATTTCCTTAAGCCCTTCAAGGTAGCAATTGATGCTAGTGACCTGGGGGTTGGTGTATTCCTGTTACAAGACGATGAATTGGGCATAGAAAGGCCATAGGGATACTTAGCGGGCACGATAGCGTCTTTTAAGATGTATCTAGACAGATACATGAATGGGCAGGAAGCAAAGTGATACAGACCCTTAGAAAATAGGCGACATGTTTAGATAGAGGATCTGGATCGGCGCAGGCTTGGAGGGCCGAAGGGCCTGTTCCTGTGCTGTAATTTTCTTTGTTCTTCTTTGTTCTTTTCAAAAAACTAAAATGGCACCAAAAAAGATATTCAACAGTGGAAGAATAAACCTTAGGTCTATTGTTGACTGTTAAGCATTTTGAAGTCTATGTCCGCCACGACGACAGAGAGACACTGGTATATATTGATCATAACCCCCTAACCATTGTGAAAAAGGTTAAAACCCAGAATGTCAGAATATTCTGATGGAGTTTACTATTACAGCCCTATCACTTAAAGATTGTCCACATTGCGGGCAAAAATAATGTTATTGCAGATGTTTTATTGTGAATCTAACCTAGTTATGAATGCAAAAATGGTACAAAGCAAAATTGTATTAACTACAGGTAAAGTGTGAATGGGGATGAGTGTGAAAAAATGTGTTTTAAAATGTTTTCAACTTCTGTTTTTTTGTACACTGTAATGAAACGCATTTAAAAATGGCATTTAATTTCTCCAAGGCTGGAAGTGGCACTGTGTTTCATTTCTCCAAGGGCGGAAGTGCCGCCTTTTTTTCATTTTTTTGCTAAATTTTAAGAATTTGTGTTTTTAAAACTGAAAAGGATTTCATGGATGCTGGAACTTTGGGTGTTTTTTTTAAGGGAGGTCTTCAGAAGGTTTGGATTGAGTTTGAACTGTAAACAGTTGCTGGAAGGCATCTGTTTCCAAATAATAACCAGCAGGAGTTGTTTTGACTTGGAGAGGTGTTTACAAAGAAGTGACAGGCCAAGATTTATGGACGTCAGGAGTCTTGACTTCTGGAATGTTTTCAGTTTCAATCTGAACTATTAAAAAAAAGCCAGTTGGTGTTTTGCCTGCAATACAACAACAGCCCAGCGCTCTCTCTTGAGAACAAGTCCTGCATCCAGTGATTTAGATTCCTCCGGTATTTGAAGAGACCCTGTGTGTTTGGAGAGACCTTGCATGTCGAATGCATCTCATCGGCCCTGGTGCCTTATTCACTTTAAGTACAAACATCCTATATAATACTTCCTCTTTATCAATTTTAAACCCTTCGACTGACTGACTTACCTCCTCTTTCACCATTGCCTAGATTGCATCTTCTTTCTTGCTAAAGACCGATGCAAAGTATTCATTTAATACCTCAGCTAGGCCCTCTGCCTCCATGTGTAAATCCCCTTGTTGGTCCCTAATTGGCCCCACTCCTCCTTTTACCACACTTTGACTATTTATATGTCTATAGAAAACTTTGGGATTCCCTTTTATGTTAGCTGCCAATCTCCATTCATACTCTCTCTTTGCTTCTCGTATTTGCTTTTTCACTTCACCTCTGAACCTTCTATATTCAGCCTGGTTCTTAATAGTATTTTCTACCTGGCATCTGTCATAAGCACACTTTTTCTTCTTTATCTTAATCTCTATCTCTTTTGTCATCCAGGGAGTTCTGGATTTGTTTCCCCGACCTTTCCCTTTTGAGGGAACATACCTTGACTGTGACTGAACTATCTCTTCTTTGAAGGTAGCTCATTGTTCAGCTACTGTTTTTCCTGCCAACCTTTGACTCCAATATATTCGCTCCAGCTCTGTTCTTACCCCATTGAAGTTGGCTTTCCCCCAGTTACCCTGGATTGTTCTGTGTCCTTTTCCATAGTCAGCCAAAACCTTATAATGCAATGATCACTATCCCCTAAATGCTCCCCTACTGATACTTGATCCACTTGGCCTACCTCATTCCCAAGAACCAGGTCTAACAGTGCCACCTTCCTTGTTGGACTAGAAACATACTGCTGTAGAAAGTTTTCCTGAACACACTCTAGGAACTCTTGCCCCTCACTGCCCTTTACACTATTATTATCCCAGTCTATGTTTGGATAAATAAAGTCCCCCATTATAACTACCCTATAATTTTTGAACCTCTCTGTAATTTCCTTGCAAATTTGTTCCTCCACGTCCTTCCCACTAGTTGGTGGCCTATAGACAACACCAAGCAATGTAACTGTGCCTTTTTGTTCCTTAGCTCTCGCCAAATTGATTCTGTCCTTGACCTCTCTTTTTCTCCTTAATCAATACTGCCATGCCTCCCCCTTTTTTCCCCTTCCTATCTTTCCTGAACACCTTGTATCCAGGAATACGTAACACCCAGTCCTGCCCTTCTTTGAGCCAGGTCTCTGTTATAGCCACAACATCATATTTCCACATGTCAATCTACATCTGTAACTCACCAGTCTTATTAACAACAATTGTGCATTCACATCCATGCACATTAACCCTGATTTAGACTTTGTTACTTTCCCCCTTAAGCTTACCCCACCTAATAACTTACTATTCTCTACTCTAACGCTATCTATCTCTTCCAGTATTTTGTGCACCTTGGTATTCCTCTCTGATATTTCCTCCTGGTTCTCACACCCCAGCCAGGTTAATTTAAACCCTCTCCAATAGCACCAGCAAATCACCCCACAAGGAGATTTGCCCCAGCTCTGTTCAGGTGCAACCCGTCCAGCCTGTACAGGTCCCACCTTCTCCAGAACTGGTCCCAATGTCCCAGGAATCTAAAGCCCTCCCTCCTGCACCATCTTTCCAGCCATGCATTCATCTGCACTATCCCTTTATTTCTATATTCACTTGCACGTGATACTGGGAGTAATCTGGAGAATACTACTTTTGAGATCCTGCTTGCTAATTTCCTACCTAGCTCAGCAAAGTTTAACTGGTAAACCTGAGGATTGGGAGGATTTTAGAATACAGCAAAGGAGGACTAAGAACTGATAAAGAAAGGGAAAATAGAATATGAATGTAAACTCGCAAAACACATAAAAATGGACTGTAAGTAAAAAGAAAACGTTTGGCTAAGACAAATGTGGGTCCATTACAGGCAGAGTCGAGAGAATTTACAATGGAGAATAGAGAAATGGCAGAGAAGCTAAATGATTACTTTGTGTCTGTCTTCACTGAGGAAGATACAAGAAATCTCCCAGAATTAGAAATCCAAGAAACTAGGAGAATGAGGAATTGAAGGAAATTAGTATTAGTAAGAAGGTTGTATTGGAGAAATTAATGGGGCTGAAGGTTGATAGGTCCCCGGGACCTGAAATTCCACATCCCAGAATGTTGAAAAAGGTAGCTTCCAAAATTTTCTTCCAAAATTCTATAGCTTCTGGAGCAGTTCCTGCAGATTGAAAGGTAGCAAATGTCACCCCACTATTTAAGAAGGGAGGGGGAGAGAAAACAGGGAATTATAGACCTGTTAGCCTTACATCAGTAGTTGGGAAAATGCTAGAATCTATTCTAAAGGATGTGATAAATGGACACTTGGATAATAATGATCTGATTGGGCATAGTCAACATGGATTTATGAATGGGAAATCATGTTTGCAAACCTGTTGTATTCTTTTGAGGATTTACTAACAGAATTGATCGAGGGGAGTTGGTGGACGTAGTATACTTGGATTTTCAGAAGGCTTTTGATAAAGTCCCCCAAAGGAGGTTGCTTAGCAAAATGAGTGCACATGGGATAGGAGGTAATATACTGGCTTGGATTAAGGATTGGTTAACAGGCAGAAAACAGAGTGTAGGACTAAGTGGGTCATTCTCGTGTTGGCAGACTGTGACTAGTGGGGTACCACATGGATCAGTACTTGGCCCCAGCTGTTCACAATATATATTAATGATTTGGATGTGGGAACCAAATGTAATATTTCCAAGTCCACGGATGACACAAAACTAGGTGGGAATGTACGTTGTGAGGAAGATACAAAGTGACTTCAAGGGGATTTCGACAGGTCAAGTGAATGGGCAAGAACATGGCAGATGGAATATAATGTGGAAAAATGTGAGGTTATCCACTTTGGTAGGAGGAATAGATGTGTAAAGTATTTCTTAAATGGTAAGAGATTAGAAAGTGTAGATGGACAAAAGGACCTGGGTGTTCTTGTCAATATGTCACTGAAAGTTAAGATGCAGATGCAGCAAGCAATTAAGAAGGCCAATGATATGTTCGCCTTTATCGCAAGAGGATTTCAATACAAGAGTAGTTTAATCTTGCTTCAATTGTATAGAACCTTGGTTAGACCGCACCTGGAGTACTGTGTGCAGTTTTGATCCCCTTACCTCAGGAAGGATATTATTGCCAAAGAGCGAGTGCAACGAAGGTTCACCAGACTTGTCCTCAGGATGGCAGGACTGTCCTATGAAGAGAGATTGGGGAAACTGGGCCTGTATTCTCTAGAGTTTCGAAGAATGAGAGGTGATCTCATTGAAACCTACAAAATACTGAAAGGGATAGACAGGGTAGATGCAGCTAAGATGTTTCCCCTGGTTGGGGAGTCGAGAACCAGGGGACACAATTTCAAAATAAGGGGGAAGCCACTTAGGACAGAGATGAGGAGAAATTTTCTTTACTCAGAGGGTTGTGAATCTCTGGAATTCTCTACCCCAGAGGGCTGTGGAAGCTCAGTCATTGAGTATGTTTAAAGCAGAGATTGATAAATTTCTAAATACCTATGACAAAGAACAAAGAACAGTACAGCACAGGAACAGGCCATTCGGCCCTCCAAGCCTGCGCCGATCTTGATGCCTGCCTAAACTAAAACCTTCTGTACTTCCGGGGTCCATATCCCTCTATTCCCTTCCTATTCATGTATTTGTCAAGATGTCTCTTAAACGTCGCTATCGTACCTGCTTCCACCACTTCCCCCAGAAGCACGTTCCAGGCACTCACCACCCTCTGTGTAAAAAACTTGCCTCGCACATCCCCTCTAAACTTTGCTCCTCGCACCTTAAACCTATGTCCCCTAGTAACTGACTCTTCCATCCTGGGAAAACTGACTCTTCCATTCTGACTATCCACTCTGTCCATGCCGCTCATAACTTTGTAAACCTCTATCATGTCGCCCCTCCACCTCCGTCGTTCCAGTGAAAACAATCCGGGTTTTTCCAACCTCTCCTCATAGCTAGTGCCCTCCAGACCAGGCAACATCCTGGTAAACCTCCTCTGTACCCTCTCCAAAGCCTCCACATCCTTCTGGTAGTGTGGCGACCAGAATTGTACGCAATATTCTAAATATGGCCTAACTAAGGTTCTGTACATCTGCAACATGTCTTGCCAATTTTTATACTCTATGCCCCGACCGATGAAGGCAAGCATGCCGTATGCCTTCTTGACTACCTTATCCATCTGTGTTGCCACTTTCAGTGACCTGTGGACCTGTACGCCCGGATCTCTCTGCCTGTCAATACTCCTAAGGGTTCTGCCATTTACTGTATACTTCCCACCTGCATTAGACCTTCCAAAATGCATTACCTCACATTTGTCTGGATTAAACTCCATCCACCATTTCTCCGCCCAAGTCTCCAACCAATCTATATCCTGCTGCAAGCTCTGACAATCCTCATCACTGTCCACAACTCCACCAACCTTTGTGTCGTCCGCAAACGTACTAATCAGACCAGCTACATTTTCCTCCAAATCATTTATATATACTACAAACAGCAAAAGTCCCAGCACTGATCCCTGCGGAACACCACTAGTCACATCCCTCCATTCAGAAAAACACCCATCCACTGATACCCTCTGTCTTCTATGACCGAGCCAGTTCTGTATCCATCTTGCCAGCTCACCTCTGACCCCGTGCGACTTCACCTTTTGTACCAGTCTGCCATGCGGGACCTTGTCAAAGGCTTTACTAAAGTCCATATAGATAACATCCACTGCCCTTCCTTCATCAATTATCTTCATCACTTCCTCAAAAAACTCAATGACATAAAGAGATATGAGGATAGTGTGGGAAAAAAGGCATTGAAGTGGATGATCAGCCATGATCATATTGAATGGCAAGCTGGCTCGATGGGCTGAATGGCCTACTCCTGCTCCTGTGCTCCTATGATCTCCTGGCTTGATGGTAATGATCGAGTGGGGGATATCCAGGCCATGAGGTTACAGATTGTGGTTGAGTACAATTCTGCTGCTGCAGATGGCCTACAGCGTCTCATGGATGCCCAATTTTGAGCTGCTATTCTGAATCTATCCCATTTAGCACAGTGGTATTGCCACACAACACAATGGTTGATATCCTCAGTGTGAAGAAAGGTCCTTGTCTTCACAAGGACTGTGTGGTGGTCACTCACACCACAACTGTCATTGACTGATGCATCTGTGACAGGTAGATTGGTAAGGGCTAGGATAAGCAGGATTTTCCCTCTGGTTGGTGCCCTCACCAGCTGCCACAGACTAGAGGCCTGCTACCCGACCCTAACCCAACGGGACCCGACAACATGTGTCAGGTTCGGTTCGGGTCGGGCCCATCATCAGGCTCCGGCTTTCAGGCTCGGGTCGGGTCGGGCCGAGTCCAAGTCGAGTTGGGTCGGGCCGGACACTCAGGGTCAGTGCTGTGCCGGTAAATATTAAAAATAAAAAACTTACCTGAGCTGGGAGTTTGGGACGAAACTGAGTCTGCGCAGTGAGCGAGTGATGTCACTATGACTTCATTTGGCATGCGCAGCAGCTTCGTGGAGGCAAGTAAACAGATGGAGGGGTCAGGCTCGGGTCGGGTCGAGTCAAGGCAGGCTCCGGTCGGGTCAGGCTTAGGGCAAAAACGGAGGGATGCGGGCAGGGTCGGTCTCGGGCCCACGTTGGTTCGGTCGGGTTCGGGTCGGGTTCGTTTTCTCGACCTAAAGTAGGCCTCTACCGCAGACCCAGTCTGGCATTTATATCCTTCAGGATTTGGCCAGCATTGGTTCTACTGAGCCACTCTTGGTAATGGGCATTGAAGTCCCCCACCCAGAGTACATTCTGTACCCTTGCTACCCTCATTGCTTCTTTGAAGTAGTGTTCAACATGGAGGAGTACTGATCTGTCAGCTGAGGGAGGGCGGTAGGTGGTAATCAGCAGGAGGTTTCCTTACCCATGTTTGACCTGATGCCATGAGACTTCATGAAGTCTGGAGTCAATGTTGAGGACTTCCAGGGCAACTCCTTCTTGACTGTGGGACAGGACATATCCAGGGATCATGATGGCGGTGTCTGAGACATTGACTGTAAGGTATGATTGGTGAGTATGACCATGTCAGGCTGTTACTTGACTAGTCTGTGAGAGAGCTCTCCCAATTTTGGCACAAATCCCCAAATGTTAGTGCAGAGGACTTTGTGGGGTTGGCAGGGCAGGGTGTGCTATTGTTGTTTCCGGTGCCTAGGTTGATACTGGGTCTTCCGTCCAGTTTTACTCTTATTTGACTTTACTGTAGCAGCTTGGCACAACTGAACAGCTTGCTAGGCCATTTCAAAGGGCAATTAAGAGTCAACCATATTGCTGTGGAACTGGAGGTAAGAACAGCAGATTTCCTTCCCTAAAGGACATTAGTGAACCAGATGGGTTTTGATGAAAATCCACTGGTTTCATGATCACCATTACTTGGAACTAGCTTTTAATTCCAGATGTATTAATTAACTGAAATTAAATTTCATGAGCTGCTGTGATGGGATTTGAATTGACATCTCCAGAGGATTAGTTGAGGCCTCTGGATTACTCGTCCAGTTTTATTTTATCTATTTAGTGCATGCAAATCACCAGAGCCAAGCGATAGCCTCCTCATTTGCTGAAATTAAGGTGATTAATCCCCTTAGTCTGTAGAGGGGACACTCCTCGGTAATGTGCAGCATTGTTTGTGTCTCTCCACACATGCATAAGGGGTTTGTACTGAGACCCCAATGTCATAGTCATAGAGTTACACAGCACAGAAACAGACCCTTCAGCCCATCGTGTCCATGCTGGCCATCAAGCACCTATCTATTCTAATCCCATTTTCCAGCACTTGGCCCATAGTTTTGTATGCTATGGCATTTCAAGTGCTCATCTAAATACTTCTTAAATGTTGTGAGGGTTCCTGCCTCTGCCACCTCTTCAGGCAGTGTGTTCCAGATTCCAACCACCCTCTGGCTGAAAAAGTTTTTCCTCAAATCCCCTCTAAACCTCCAGCCCCTTACCTTAAATCCATGCCCCCTAGTTATTGACAACTCTGCGAAGGGAAAAAGTCTCTTCCTATCTAACCTATCAATGCCCCTCATAATTTTGAATACCTCAATCATGTCCCCCCTCAGCCTTCTCTGGTCTAAGGAAAACAACCCTAGCCTATCCAGTCTCTCTTCATAGCTGAAATACTCCAGCCCAAACAACATCCTGATGAATCTTCTCTGCACCCTCTCCAGTGCAATCATATCCTTCCTATAGTGTGGTGACCAGAACTGTACACAGTACTCCAGCTGTGGCCTAACTAGTGTTTTATACAGCTCCATCATAACCTCCCTGTTTTCATATTCTATGCCTTGGATAATAAAGGCAAGTGGAGGTTGGCAGCGCAGGGGCCCAGGCTTGTCCTGAATCTGTTTAGCAAGGACCACTCTCGTCATGGTAGTTCAAAACCTGCCATTCAACAAATGGGGTTTGTCACAAGGAACTTGTTAGTGACTTGCTGTGTTTCCCATTCCTTCATCCAAAGGATGTTTGCTGGGGGATCTTGGTCAGGAAGGTTGCTTCATATGGGGCACTGAGATAGAAGGCAGACAGTAGGTGGATTGAACATGTAGTTATGGAGTGGTAAGTGAGGTGCAGCATGAATTATTGAGTTTTTTGACAAGGTGACCAAACAGGTGGATGAGGGTAAAGCCGTGGATGTGGTCTATATGGATTTCAGTAAGGCGTTTGATAAGGTTCCCCACGGTAGGCTATTGCAGAAAATACAGAAGTATGGGATTGAAGGTGATTTAGAGCTTTGGATCAGAAATTGGCTAGCTGAAAGAAGACAGAGGGTGGTGGTTGATGGCAAATGTTCATCCTGGAGTATAGTTTCTAGTGGTGTACCGCAAGGATCTGTTTTGGGGCCACTGCTGTTTGTCATTTTTATAAATGACCTGGATGAGGGTGTAGAAGGGTGGGTTAGTAAATTTGCGGATGACACGAAGGTCGGTGGAGTTGTGGATAGTGCCGAAGGATGTTGTAGGTTACAGAGGGACATAGATAGGCTACAGAGCTGGGCTGAGAGATGGTAAATGGAGTTTAATGCGGAAAAGTGTGACGTGATTCACTTTGGAAGGAGTAACAAGAATGCAGAGTACTGGGCTAATGGGAAGATTCTTGGTAGTGTCGATGAGCAGAGAGATCTTGGTGTCCAGGTACATAAATCCCTGAAAGTTGCCACCCAGGTTAATAGAGCTGTTAAGAAGGCATATGGTGTGTTAGCTTTTATTAGTAGGGGGATTGAGTTTCGGAGCCACGAGGTCATGCTGCAGCTGTACAGAACTCTGGTGCGGCCGCACCTGGAGTATTGCGTGCAGTTCTGGTCACCGCATTATAGGAAGGATGTGGAAGCTTTGGAAAAGGTGCAGAGGAGATTTACTAGGATGTTGCCTGGTATGGAGGGAAGGTCTTACGAAGAAAGGCTGAGGGACTTGAGGTTGTTTTCGTTGGAGAGAAGGAGGAGAAGAGGTGACTTAATAGAGACATATAAGATAATCAGAGGGTTGGACAGGGTGGATAGTGAGAGCCTTTTTCCTTGGATGGTGATGGCAAACACGAGGGGACATAGCTTTAAGTTGAGGGGTGATAGATATAGGACAGATGTCAGAGGTAGTTTCTTTACACAGAGAGTAGTAGGGGCGTGGAACGCCCTGCCTGCAACAGTAGTAGACTCGCCAACTTTAAGGGCATTTAAGTGGTCATTGGATAGACATATGGATGAAAATGGAATAGTGTAGGTCAGATGGTTTCACAGGTCGGCGCAACATCGAGGGCTGAAGGGCCTGTACTGCGCTGTAATGTTCTATGTTCTATGAATGGTTTCAACCGGCTTGTGGATTTTCGTCATAGGGCAGATGTGTGGGGAAGTGATGTTTGCGAGGACAGGAAGCCAAGGGAGGGGCATTGAGCGAAGGGTTTCAGTTATGATGCGCATTGTTGCATTCAATTGAATATAAACAAGATGTGGTGTGATGACCTATGCCAGACAGGTGCACAGTACTCTGCAGCTGAGTATGATAGGGCAAGTGCTGAGGTCCAGAGTGTTATGGCAGCAGCATCCCACATAGATCCAGCAAGTTTGGTTCATAAGTTGTTTCCGGTTTTGACCTTTGCTGCTGATTTCTTCAGATACTCCCAGAAGGACAAAGCCCCATCCAGAGTCACTCCCAAATATGTTGGGTTGGGATCATGCTTTAGTCTTTGATCAGCCATGTAGATACACAATTCTTTTTTGGCACTGGCATTGTGGAGATGGAATACACTGGATATGGTTTTAGAGGGATTCACTGTGAGACGCCATGTGCTGCAGCAGTCCGTCAACTTTGTACCATTTTCGTGCAGTAACATGACCACTATTCCACTGTCTGTAGTACTGAAGACTTGTGCTCCAGAACTAGCTGCACCCTTAGCCAGTTGTTCTAGTACAGATACCACACTGGCATCTACCCGACATGTGAAAAATTGCCCAGGTATGTCCTGTACACAAAAAGCAGAACAATTCATTCTGGACTATTACCGCCCCATTAGTCTACTCTCAATCAGCAGCAAAGTGATGGAAGGTGTCATCGACAGTGCTATCAAGCAGCACTTACTTAGAAATAACCTGCTCACTGATGCTTAGTTTGGGTTCCACCAGGGCCACTCAGCTCCAGGCCTCATTACAGCCTTGGTCCAAACATGGACAAAAGAGCTGAATTCCAGAGTGTGAGGTGAGAGTGATTGCCCTGGATATCAAGGCAGCATTTGACCAAGTATGGCATCAAGGAACCCTAGTAAAATTGATGTCAATGGGAATCGGGGGAAAACTTGCCACTGGCTGGAGTTATACCCAGCAGAAATGAAGATGATTATTGATGTTGGAGGCCAAACATCCCAGCAACAGCATATCATTACAGGAGTTTCTCAGGGCAGGTTTAGTCTTCTTCAGCTGCTTCATTAATGATCTTCCTTCCATTATAAGGTCAGAAGTGGGATGATTGCTGATGACTGCACAGTATTCAGTTCTATTCACAATTTCTCAGATAATGAAGCAGTCCATGCCTGCATGCAGCAAGACCCAGACAATATTCAGGCTTGAGCTGAGGGGTAGCAAGTAACATTCACACCACACAAATGCCAGACAATGACCATTTCCAACAAGAGAGAATCTAACCATCTCCCCTTGACATTCAACATTCCACCAGGGCCACTCAGCTCCTGACCTCATTACAGCCTTGGTTCAAACATGGACAAAAGAGCTGAACTCAAGAGGTGAAGTGAGAGTGACTGCTCTTGACATCAAGGCAGCATTTGACCGAGTATGGCATCAAGGAGCCCCAGCAAAACTGGAGTCAATGGGAATCAGGGGGAAAACTCTCTGCTGGTTGGAGTCATACCTAGCGCAGAGGAAGATGGTTGTGGTTGTTGGAGGTCAATCATCTGAGCTCCAGGACATCACTGCAGGACTTCCTCAAGGTAGTGTCCTCGGCCAAACCATCTTCAGCTGCTTCATCAATGACCTTCCTTCAATCATAAGGTCAGAAGTGGGGATGTTGCTGATGATTGCACAATGTTCAGTACCATTCGCGACTCCTCAGACACTGAAGCAGTCCGTGTAGAAATGCAGCAAGACCTGGACAATATCCAGGCTTGGGCTGATAAGTGGCAAGTAACATTTGCGCCACACAATGACCATCTCCTACAACAGAGAATCTAGCCAACTCCGCATGACATTCAATGGCATTACCATCGCTGAATCCCCCACTATCAACATCCTAGGGCTACCATTGACTAGAAACTGAACTGGAGTAGCCATATAAATACTGTGATTGCAAGAGCAGGACAGAGGCTTGGAATTCTACAGCGAGTAACTCACCTCCTGACTCCCCAAAGCCTGTCCACCATCTACAAGGCACAAGTCAGGAGTGTGATGGAATACTCTCCACTTGCCTGGATGGGTGCAGCTCCAACAACACTCAAGAAGCTCAACACCATCCAGAACAAAGCAACCTGCTTGATTGGCACACCATCTACAAACATTCACTCCCTCCACCACCGATGCACAGTGGCAGCAGTGTGTACCATCTACAAGATGCACTGCAGCAACGCACCAAGGCTCCTGAGACAGCACCTTTCAAACTCGTGACCTCTACCAACTAGAAGGACAAGGGCAGCAGATGCATAGGAACACCACCATCTGCAAGTTCCTGTCCAAGTCACACACCATCCTGACTTGGAACTATATTGCCGCTTTTTCACTGTCGCTGGGTCAAAATCCTGGAACTCCCTTCCTAACAGCACTGTGGGTGTACCTACCCCACATGGACTGCAATGGTTCAAGAAGGCAGCTCACCACCACCTTCTCAAGGGCAATTAGGGATAGGCAATAAATGCTGGCATAGCCAACGATGTCCACATCCCATGAATGAATAAAACTAAAAGCATTACCATTATCAAATTCCACACTATCAACATCCTGGCAGCCACCGTTGGCCTGAAACTTCACTGGACCAACCACATAAATACTGTGGCTATGAGAGCATGTCAATGGTTGAGTATTCTGTGGTCAGTGACTTAACTCCTGACTCTCCAAAGTCTGTGTACCATCTACAAGGCACAAGCCAGGAATATGATGGAATACTCTCCACTTGGTTGAATAAGTGCAGCTCCAACAAAACTCAAGGAATTTGACATCATCCAGGAAAAGCAGCCACTTGATCGGCACCCCATCCACCACCTTCAACATTCACTCCCTCCACTACCAACGCACAGTGGTTCCAGTGTCTGCCATGTTATATATTTGGTTCTTTATGCTGCCATCGTATAGAGTCTAGCAAGAGAGGTTCTTAGACTGTACTGTTTAAACATTAATCTTTATTGCATCGTAACGATATACACTCCACACTCGCCTGTGTGTCTCTTCAAAAGCTACGCTGTAACTGTTCTCGGGTTTCTTCCACATGATCTCTTGCCTCGTCATGGTGGGCGTTAAACTTTACATTCTCTCAAGATTAACTCTTTAATATCCTTATACTACACACCATCTGTAAGATGCATAGCAGCAACACACCAAGGCTTCCTTGACAGTACCTTTCAAACTAGCGGCCTCTACCACCTAGAAGGACAAGGGCAGCAGGCACATGGGAACATGACCACTTCTAAATTCCCCTCTGTAGGGGATTCTCTTCCTCTCTCAAAGACCCCCCCGCCCCACCCCACCATGCTCGAGTCCGTGACACCAGAATTACAAATATATGACTTGAACAGAATAACCAGTGAGACAAGTTTCTTCTGATAACTCACTTTATTGAATTATCCACAATCCTTACAGAAGGGTTACATTCAGCAATCACAAGTTACAGTTGCAACTACAGTTACGTGACTCAGGACCCTGTCCTGCTAGAGGCTAAACATAGGTTAAACCCCTTATTCCTAACTTAATTTCCTAACGTAACTTCCTAATTAATATTTACAATCACCCCTCGGTTGGTCTGCTGGTGGTGTTTGTAGGTCCCTCGGTGGAATTGACAAGCTTTACCGTCTTCCTTGACTGCCTGCATACTAACATACCCCGATCGCCGTGTACATTTATACATTTCTTGCTGCTGGCTTGGCCATCCCATCTTCAAATTTGGCAACATTCCAAACCTTTTGTTCTGATTTGGAACCTCTGCCCTCATTCTTGATTTACCTTTTTTTTAATAAACAAAGGTCTTCTGTGAAAGACACAATCACCTATATCCTGCTGATAATCGATTTCAGTAAGGCCAGTCTTTCACACCTCTTCACTCCTTAGATTTACACAGTACTTGAGCCCATCTCCTTCTTTTGTCCAGTTCTTAAGGTCATCAGGTGCTATTCCCTTCTTATATTGTGGTTGCAAAGCATATTGCTCCCTTGGTTCTACTGAAAACCTATAACTTTAGCAGAATCTCAAACAAGGACTTAACCCCTTGTTGTCCTTCACCTCCAAGTCACTAACTTGACCGTCTGGCACCATCCTGACTTGGAAATATTTCACTGTTCCTTCATTGTCGCAGGTTTAAAATCCTGGAGCTCCCTCCCTAACAGCACTGTGGGATTTGCTTTGCCACATGGACTGCAGCAGTTCATGAAAGCAGCTCTTCACCACCTTTTTCCTACGCCAGTGACTAGTAGTTTCTGTCCACAGCCAGAAGGTTTACATCAAGTCTAAAGTGGAGACACACAGTCAGAAGCAATTCAGTATCTTGTTATTGCTGTGAAGTGCCAAATGCTTTAATTGCCAAAGGAAACGCCATATTGAAATTGTTTGTCGAGTGAAGGCCAAAGCAGGAAAGAGAAAACAACGACATAACAAGGGTGGATTCACAATGTCGCAGTGAAGCCAGAGTGCCTAAGTGAAGAGGAGCTAGGGCTGTACTGCATTTATGCCACTAGCAATCATTCAAATGATAGAGACTCTTGTACAAAGATGTTGGTAAATTAACAGTACATCAACATGTGCATCTATACGGCTCCATTATGAGTAGGGACACAGATGAGAGCAAATTCATGAATGTACCTCTAACTGAGAGCACAGTTCAGTTGAAAACCTGCTCTGGTGAGGTGTTAGAAACGTGTGGACAAATGGAGTGAACTGTCCAGTATAAGGGCAAGTCCCTCAAGTTACCCATTGTTGTAGTGAGATATCTCAACAAACCAATGTTAATGGGTGAAGACTGGCATCGTAAGCTGAAGTTAGACTGGAAGCATGTTTTCCAAGTTGAGAGACCAAGAAGCTTGATCAGTTATTGAATAGTTCCAGGAACATTTCCTAGGATAGCTATAAAGACATAATCGGTGTGAAAGCACACATCTGAATTAGGCCTGATGCAAAACCAATATATTGCAAGGCTAGGCCTGTTCCTTATGCACTGAAAACCCAGGTTGTAGAGGAGATAAAGAAGCGAGAGAGGAACAGTATGCCAGTGAAAACTGACCACAGTGATTGGGAACCCCAATTGTAGTAGTGCCCAAGTTAGACAAAACCATTCGAGTATGCGGGGACTACAAAGTCACAGACAACAAGGCAGCAACAAAGCAGTATCCACCACCGGCTTCTCAAGATTTGTATTCACAGTTAGCTGGATCCAAGCTATTGATGAAGTTGGATGTGTCCCATGCTTATGCACAGCTCAATGTGGATCGAGAGAGTCAGCAGTATCGCACGATAAACACACACACCATAAATTTAGCTGCCCTGGTTTAAATTTAAACAAAGCTTGGCAGTTAACTGTCAGTCATCGGAAACTGATGCATTCACCATGGCAGCACCTCTACCAATCAGAGTTCACTTGAAAACCAATCAGCACTCTCTTCTCGTGCCGTATAAGTTGTTGTTTTCCCTTACATTGGTTATTCTTGCGATTGTCTTGATGAATGCAAGACGAAAAGCTTCAACAACATGTCTCTATTTTCAGCAATGTTCTAAATACAACAAGATGCTAATGATGATATAAGAGAAGCTGGACCAGTGATGCACTACTCATTCATTACAACACAAATTGTGACCTGAAGCTAGTATGTGATGCTTCAAACTATGGAGTTGGGGCAGTGATCAGTCATGGCATGGATGATGGTAAAGAGAAGCCCAAAAACATTTGCAGCTTGTACCCTGACCACGAGTGACTGTGACTTTGTGCAGATAGAAAAGGAAGTGCTTGGAACCATCTTTGGAATCAAAAGGTTTCACCAGTTTTTGTGGGTAGAAATTTTACACTAGTAAAAGATCATAAACCTCTAATAGCTACACCGGGACCAAAGTCAATGGCAGAGTCAAGCATGCAGTAGTGGGCTGTACTTCTCTCAACAAGAACCACTGCAACATCAAATATCGCAGTTCAAAAGAGAATGCCATCACTGACACGTTTGCTGCATGAAGACTCAGAAGTAGGCTGTGAAGGTTGTCTTACACATCAGTGTTGCAACATTACAACATTCACAGAGTAACTCCTTTGTAATCGTGGATATGGTCAACTCGACCATTTCAAAGAGCTCATGGAGACTTTTGTTAGAAGAAAAATGATAATTTCTTAGCACTCATTGATAGCCACTCTAAGTGGATTGAAGTAAAGCACACAGGTGAAAACACCAATGTTGAATGGACAATAATGAGTTAAAGTCTATTTTTGCTTGTGATGGATTAACAGAGCAGTTTATGGCAGATAACGGCCTTCATTTTCAATCTAGTCCGTTTCAACATTTCATGAAGCAAATTTTGTCAAACATATCCCCATTCTTGCTTATCATTCGGCATCAAATGGAGCAGCTGAAAGCTCTGAGAGGGTAGTTAACGATGCACTCTTGAAACAAATGCTGCAAGGGTGCTCAAAACTCAGTATGAAACAGCAACTGGCTAATTTTCTGCTCAAGTATAGAACAATTCCACACTCTACTATAGGGTATACGCTGCTAAGCTTTCAATGAAGAAGAGATTAGGATACGTTAAGTCTGGTCTTACCTAATTTGACTGCTAAAGTTATGTGCAAAAAGTTGTCGGAAACGTCAATTTGATGCAAACAAAAGAAAATGCAGTTTCAAGCAGAGTGAGCATGTTTGTGTTTTGAGTCCCCCTCACAAGTCACACAAGTGGGATGTGGTAAATGTAGTAGAAGTGTGTGGAACCAAAAGATACTTGGTTGAGATTGATGGTGAAGTGCGAAATGTTCATGGAGATGACATGATCCCAGCAAGGGATGAAGCAAAACATGAGCATGATCCACTTGATCCTGAGCTCATGCCACAGTTTGAACCAATTCAGACTTCAGTGTCTGAAGAACCAATTTTTGCGAAAGGGACAAGATCTTTAAGTGTTAAACCTAAACCAAGCAGCCCAAAACCTGACTCTACACCAAAACCTGTAAGGAGATTAGGAAGACTTTGTAAACCAGTTGTCACGCTCACGGTGGGAACAGAGATGAACAGGGAATGAACTGGAGGAATTATGAAATAATAGTCAACTGTTCAACTGAACTACAAAACAATGGACACGTTTGTGCTACAGGCAAGATGGAGTAGAGGTCAGATGGCCCTTCTTGTACTGTTACTAAACATGTTTGTCTGTTGAAGACAAAAAACATTATCCATATCTGAATTAGCTTTGGGGAAAAAACATTGAAATGGAAAACAACACGTTCCATGCTGGCAACTCCTATCTGCATGAATAGAGTTAACAAAGACTTTGACACAGACTGACTCCACAGCTAAGACTAAAATAATAGGTGTGAAATAACACTACTTTTTAGAATAGACCACATTCAGATGCCATCATGTAACAACGGTTCCCATATCCTGGAACATTGTCTGAATCATCCCAAGGGAGAGGGATGTTCACGGATGATTGTACAATGTTCAGCACCATTCGCGGCTCCACAGATGTTTAAGCAACTCGTGTCCTAATGCAGCAAGACCTGGACAACATCCAGGCTTGGGCTGATAAGTGGCAAGAGCATTCGAACCACACAAGTGCCAGAGAATGACCATCTCCAACAAGAGAGAATCCAACAATCTCCCCTTGATGTTCAATGGCATTACCATCACTGAATTCCCCACTATCAACATCCTGGTGGTTATCATTAACCAGACACTGGACAAGTCACATAAATACTATGGCTACTATAACAGGTCAGAGGTTGGGAATTCTGTGGCAATAACTCACCTCCTGTCTCCCCAAAGCCTGTCCACCATCTACAAGATACAAGTCAGGAGTGTGATGGAATACTCTCCACTTGCCTGGATGGGCGCAGCTCCAACAACACTCAAGAGGCTTAACAGCATCCAGGACAAAGCAGCCCACTTGATTGGCACCCCATGCACAACCTTCAACGTTCACTCCCCTCACCACCGACGCACAGTGGCAGCAGTGTGTACCTTCAACAAGATGCACTGCAGCAATGCACCAAGTCTCCTTAGACAGCACCTTCCAAACCTGTGACCTCTACCAACTAGAAATACAAGGGCAGCAAATGCATGGGAACACCACCACCTGCAAATTCCCCTCCAAGCCACACACCATCCTGACTTGGAACTATATCGCCGTTCCTTCACTGTCGCTGGGTCAAAATCCTGGAACTCCCTTCCTAACAGCACTGTGGGTATACCTACCCCACATGGACTGCAGTGGTTCAAGAAGGCAGCTCACCACCACCTTCTCAAGGGCAATTAGGGATGGGCAACAAATGCTGGTCTAGCCAGCGATGCCCACATCCCATGAACGAATAAATAAAAAAAGAGACCTTAGTCACCTGACCAACACCCCAAACTGACAAATTTCTACCTTAAAAGGTATCTCTCTCTCTCTCTCTCTCGAGAGAGAGAGGCAGAGCAGTGAGAGAAAGTCTTCTACAGCCAGAACAGCTGTGAGACAGTTCTAGCTAAGCAGGAGCTCTGCTGATAACATTTTTTCACTACTGCAGCAGAGAAATTGCAAGGTGACTTTGGAACTGACATCTGCGAAAGTGAACCAGGATTTCCACCATCAACTTCAAATTGAGGCTTAACCACAAGAACCTGCAACACTTCATCCTTTTCAAGACAACGAACATTTCAGGCCTGCACCGCTGAAAGATTTCCTCCCGAAAAGCTTCTAAAGGTTTTTTAAAACAACACTGTTCTACAACCTTGGTCTCTAGCTGCATGCTACCTCCAACTCTCTGTCTTTTTTTGTATGTGTGTATGCATGTGAATGTGTGAGTGGGTGAAATCACAAATATTTTTTGGTTATTGTGCAAAAATAAATAATTCTACCAGGAAACCTGTCATTTGTTTATTTATTTGATCCATAAAACATTCAGGGACTAAAACACTGTTTTTAAAATACAATGTGTAGTCAGTTGAGAGGTGAAAAGTAGAAACCACCCTCCCACTTCCCAGCTGCCCATAACAATTATTAAACTTGATTTGTAAAGATGGTTCATTATAGAGTAAAACACTTTTAATTTGAAAAGGAAAGCAGTCTAATGTATTTGTATACTATTGCTCATGATGTGATGATTAATGACGTAAACATTCCCTTGAACTGGCTTAGTGTTCATCTTTCAGTCCCTCTGGAACCAGGATGACTCTCTTCCGCTCCAGGGTTGTGGGTCCTGAGGTGACTGAATAGTCCAATTCTGGATCCACACACTCTGCCACAGGAGGGGCAGGTGGTGAGGCGAGTGAATGGGATGCTCAAAATTCCGAATGCTCCTTCCACTGTTTGCACTTGATCGCTGCCTGGGCATGTCGATGTTGTTCAAACTGGCTGGCACCTTCGCGGATGCTTCTTCTCCATTTCGGGTGGTCTCGGGCAAGAAATTCCCAAGAATCAGTGGAGATGTCACATTTTTTCAGGGAGGCTTTAAGGACATTTTTGTAGCATTTCCTTTGCCCTCCTGGTAGCTTCTTGCTGTGACAGAGCTCGGAGTAGAAAGCTTGTTTTGGGAGTCTTGTTTCAGGCATGTGGATGATGTGGCCCGCCCAGCCTAACTGACTAGCCATGACCAGTGTCTCGATACTGGGGATGTTGGCCTGAGAGAGGACAGGGATATTAGAGTTAAAAACAGGAAATGCTGGAAATACTCAGCAGGTCTGGCAGCATCTGTGGAGAGAGAAGCAGAATTAACGTTTCAGATCAGTGACCCTTCTTCAGAACTAGCAGATATTAGAAATGTGAAAGGTTTTAAGTAAGTAAAGCGGAGGTCGGGCAAGAGATATCAAAGGAGAAGGTGTAGATAGGGAAAGGTCACAGAGAATAACCGACCAGAAGGTCATGGAGCAAAGGCAAACAACATGTTAATGGTGTGTTAAAAGACAAAGCATTAGTACAGATAGGGTGTTAATGGACTGAAAACTGAACAGCTGCAAGTACAAACATGAAAAAAAAAGTGGGTAGGCAAACTGAACAAACTAAGATAAAATAAAATAAACACAAAAAAAAAGAAAAAAGAAAAAATAACTAAAAGTAAAATGGGGGGCCCTTCATGCTCTGAAATTATTGAACTCAATGTTCAGTCCGGCAGGCTGTAGTGTGCCTAGTCGGTAGATGAGATGCTGTTCGAGCTTGCGTTGATGTTCACTGGAACACTGCAGCAATCCCAGGACAGAGATGTGAGCATGAGAGCAGGGGGGAGTGTTGAAATGGCAAGCAACCGGAAGCTCAGGGTCATCACAGATGCTGCCAGACCTGTTGAGTATTTCCAGCATTTCTTGCTTTTATTTCAGACTTCCAGCATTAGAGTGCTTGTCCTGCCACTGAATTTGCAGGATCTTGCAGAGGCACTACTGGTGATATATCTCCAGGGCTTTAAGATGTCTACTGTACAGTGTCCATGTTTCCGATTGTGAGAAACGTAGCCCACTTAATAATAATTTACACCAAGTCAAACTCTGAAGAAGTAAGTTTATTTAACGTTCTTGCAAGATCGGGTGTCCTACAAGCAGGCACACCGATCAACATATTCAGTTCATGTTTATACAATACAAATCCATTTGTCCACGCCTTTATTTTACATTATTGGTTATAACGTATTATGACACTAACCTATCCTATGGTTGCTACAGTCTCCTCCTCTGTTTACTTCTCCCCCTACTCTAACTTTCCAGCCCCTAACTCTTGTTTTTGTTTTACCTTATTTGGCTCTCCATTGTGTGTGTTTTAACTACATCCTTTGTTCTAACTCTTGCTGTTTTTCTTTTCTCTGCATAAGCACAATTTTTAACTGCTGTACTGTCTCAAGGTCTTTACTCACATCCCCTTATCAGTTCTCTTTTTCAGTGATTTCATTATGTTGTGCACAAATGACTTCTTGGTAACTTTCCACAAGCTGTAGAAACAACATTTCAGTATTTCTTATTCTCACAATTCCCCCTTTTCTTTTACTTAATCCTTGTTGTTTTCTACATACTGAGGAGGGGTCTCATATGTCCTCTCAAATCCTCCGAGCATTATTTCAGCCGCCTTCTCAATGTCTGTACTCCCGTTGATACTATCCATTCTGTCATTTGGTTTCGGGCCTTGAATTCATCAGGTACCCTTCTTGGGACCCCTATGGAATCCAAGTACACCTGGTCGTCAAAAGAGTTCACTATCGCTTCCCTTTTACCCCTTTCCCTCGTTATTATCTTTTGTTTCTCAAATGCCAAGGTGAATGGTATTGCCAATTGAACAATTGCGCACGTCCCCTTCCACTGGGAGGGTAGGGTCTGTCTCAGGATTTTTCCTCCGCAATACCACCATAAATCCGCTCTGGGGACATTCAATGATGAGTAGTTCCCTCCCCTGACTCTTCCAGTTACGTCCTCAGTCTCTATGCATGACTTCAACTCTCCCATATTTCCAGTTAGCTCCGCACCGTGTCGACTTACGCATGATGTGTGATTCACACTGGTGGCTAAAAATGAAGGGGGAGTCCTTGAATCTTTTTTCTCTAGGGGAGGGAACATTATTGACAAGGATATGCAAGTTTGAATACCCCAAGCCGTCTTATCCTGATATAGGGCTAACATGCATTCCATGCCCTTTCGGTCACGCTCCCACCCCAGCGGGAAAGGTACTACTTGAGCTATCGGTCTACCAGATGCACAAGCATAGCAATTGTTTTTGTTCAAACTTTTTACAGTATATTTTATCCATTCTACCCAGGCATTTGTGTCCCCGTAACCGGTTTCTATCTCAATTGTCTTTCTCAAGTCTTTTACCTCTATTATTTTTACTATGTTAGGATCGTTATGAGAGGTCCCTTTTAGTTTGTTATATGGTTTACCAGTCTTATCTATTGTTACCTGAAAACAACATTTTAATTCACCTTTCTTTTTCCCTTCTCTAACTGTTACTCCAAACACCTTGTTGTCTAATTGGAAGTGGGTAGTTTTGATTTGTCGTTCTTCTCTCCTGGCTACTTTTGAAAAGAAAGAGAGAGAGAGAAAAGGCACACAATATTACAGACAGTATTTCCGCGCTCGCGCCGCTATATAAAAAAGTTTGCTACTCAAAGTCTTTTTAGCTTTATTTTCAATGGTTCTTCTGTTAATTCGGTTGTCCAAGTTCCTTCCTCAGCCGGGGGGGGGGGGTTGTACCGGCCCCTTGATTCTTGTGTAGTGGGTCCAACCTCTTTCTGCCGTTCTTATGGCTGTTTCAGTGGTCAGGAGAGTCTGGTATGGTCTTTCCCAGTTCAGTTGTAGTTTAGTCTCTTTCCACGATTTCACCAGAACCCAATCTCCTGGTTGGATCTTGTGTCCTGCAAATTCGAGAGGTGGGGTCTGTGCTAACAGGCCTTGCTTCCTGAGGAATGACAATGAGGAAGACAACGCCAGTATATAGTTCTTTAGAAACGAATCTTTAGTTTCTAAGGTTGGCATCTCGCCCCTGGTTCCCATATAGGGTAATCCGAATAGCATTTCATAGGGGGACAGTCCCACATCTTTTCTAGTGGCTGTCCGAATTCTGAGTATCGCTATAGGTAAACATTTTGTCCAGGGTAACCTTGTTTCAAGTATCAGTTTGGACAGGTGTTTCTTTAAGGTCTGATTCATTCTTTCCACCCGCCCCGAAGAGGGAGGGTGCCAAGGGGTATGGAAGTCCCATTGGATTCCCAATCCCCTATTTCTTGTAATAGCTTCGAGGTAAAATGACTTCCTTGGTCTGAAGTGCTGTGGCTGCCACAGCTTGCACACACTCTGGCCATCCCTTTTAACTATTTCATTGTGGTTTCTGCCACTTAAAATCAAAGCTCAGCAAAGCTACTATTCCTAACTTGGCTATATTTCCCATTAAGCATAGTGCCATGCCTTTCTGCTCACTTCCACATTCCCCCCTTTTATCATTCTATGATAACCTTCTCTCTCTACTGATCAACTTATATATGATTATATATATTCACTAGGATTATGTGGATCTATTTACTCAAATAACATTTAAACAGTATAATATAAAAGCAAATATAAAAAACTCAGCAACTGCTGAATCAGAAGGGTAGGCTGAGCCACCCTCTAACAAGGGGGTGTGTATTAGCCTGGTCGGTATGTTTTTCATTCTAACTTTTCCCTCGGATTGTCATGTCTGGGTGATAAGAAGAGTGCTGTTGAAGTACAATGTCTCTCTCTCTCTCTCTCGCTGTACCAGCTGCGAGGCCAAGTTGCCTCTGCAGCCCTGAAGTTAAGAAGTCATTTCTGATGAGCTGTCCCTCCCTGTAGTACTGAAGCTAGCTTGTTAGCAATACATGACTGATTAATTGTTTCATCTTAAATGTTCCCATGTAATTCTGTTCTTAAAAATTCTAAAATCTAAATTCTGTTCTCACAGTCCCCCCTTTGATTCTTCAAAACATTTTTAAAAATCAATCCCTTGATCCCACCTAGGTGCCTTTAATGGTCTCTATTTGTCTAGAAACAGCCTTCAACACCCAGAGGGGTCGCACTCAATACGTCGCCTGCTTGTGCCATAAGAGGGGCCTGCGGTAACTCTGTAAAGGCATAAGTTTTGCAGGGGTTTCAACTACTTGTTTACAACATAAAAGGGTGGAACACTTGTACAATTACCATCTCATTTAAGCTTCACTGTTTTTCTCTGGCTTCATCTCTATTAACGAAAACTTTCTGCGCTTCTCTGAGCAGTTCGTCCAATTGTTTTTCACTCCATCCATCTATCTTTTGAATTTTCTTTTGGATGTCTGGCCATGATTTTGTTACAAAATGGACTCGAAGGAGTCCTTGGGCAACCGGGTCTTCTGGATCTAAACCTGAATATTTCCTCATTGTATCCCGTAATCTCTGTAAGAAATTTGAGGGAGTCTCATCCTTTTCCTGTCTTACTTCGAAGGCCTTATTCAAATTTTGTGATTTCGGGACAGATTCCCTAATGCCTTTTACTATCAGATTTCTAAGGTCTTTCATCTGGCCCCGATGGCCGACGTTATTGTTCTGCCACTGCGGGTCTTGATTAGGGTATTTTTGTTCGGCTGGTTCGTTTCCCCCTACCCCGGGAGGGTTTTCTCTTTCCCAAATTTTCATTGCAGACCGTCTAATCATTCCCCTTTCTTCACTCGTAAATAATATGTTCATAATGGACATTAATTCCGTCCACGTATATATACTTGGACCGAGAAATTGATCTACTTGGTCTGCCAATCCTAAGGGGTCTTCTACGAGGACTTTCATTTCCTTTTTAAACACTCTTACCTCTCCTGACGTTAATGGTGCACTAACAAATCCAATTTCATTATTTCCCATTGGTACCTCTCTCAAGGGCATCATTGTCTGAGGAGACTCTCTGTCTCTATCGTCGTCATTATCGTCGGGTTTAGGGGTGGTCCTTCTTGCTGTCCTTAGATCATATTTGGGTCTTTTTCTCCTTGGTTTTTGACTCTAAATCCCAATACTCCAACATCCGTCCCAATGGACTTTCTGGAGGGATGTTGCCGGCAGACTTTCCTTGTCTCCCATCGTCTTCCTTTTTAGACGATTTATTTCCCATGGTCTACAGTATTCACCTCCTAGATGAAGGGTCTTATACCTTACGGTATTCACCTCCTAACTGAAGGGTCTTATACCTTACGGTATTCACCTCCTAGCTGAAGGGTCTTATACTGCCCCACAGTATTCACCTCCTAACTGAAGGGTCTTGTACCCTACGGTATTCACCTCCTAGCTGAAGGGTCTTATACTGCCCCACAGTATTCACCTCCTAACTGAAGGGTCTTATACCATACAGTACTCACCTCCTAGCTGAAGGGTCTTATACTGCCCCACAGTATTCACCTCCTAGCTGAAGGGTCTTATACTGCCCCACAGTATTCACCTCCTAACTGAAGGGTCTTATACCATACAGTACTCACCTCCTAGCTGAAGGGTCTTATACTGCCCCACAGTATTCACCTCCTAGCTGAAGGGTCTTATACTGCCCCACAGTATTCACCTCCTAGCTGAAGGGTCTTATACTGCCCCACAGTATTCACCTCCTAACTGAAGGGTCTTATACCATACAGTACTCACCTCCTAGCTGAAGGGTCTTATACTGCCCCACAGTATTCACCTCCTAACTGAAGGGTCTTGTACCCTACGGTATTCACCTCCTAGCTGAAGGGTCTTATACCTTACAGTATTCACCTCCTAACTGAAGAGTCTTATACCATACAGTACTCACCTCCTAGCTGAAGGGTCTTATACTGCAGGACTGTAAAATTCACTCCTCAAGGACTTTTAGTACTTAGAAGGTCTTATCCTACAGTTAACCAGTATTCACCTCCTAACTGAAGGGTCTTATACCTTACGGTATTCACCTCCTAGCTGAAGGGTCTTATGCCCGACAGTATTCACCTCCTAACTGAAGGGTCTTATACTGCCCCACAGTATTCACCTCCTAACTGAAGGGTCTTGTACCCTACGGTATTCACCTCCTAGCTGAAGGGTCTTATACCTTACGGTATTCACCTCCTAACTGAAGGGTCTTATACCATACAGTACTCACCTCCTAGCTGAAGGGTCTTATACTGCAGGACTGTAAAATTCACTCCTCAAGGACTTTTAGTACTTAGAAGGTCTTATCCTACAGTTAACCATAAGTCACCAAGATAATACTTAAAAGTCGTTTTTCTTACCTTGGTCCGTGCACGGAGTTGCCTGACTTCACGTGTGTACCTGCCGCACTAAATACTCGTTCAGAGTGACTTCCCTAGGATCGTTTTCAGTCGATTACTCGGGTCTGCTACCGACTAGAGAAACGAGACCGTTTTTAAATTAACGGGACGCGTCTTCTCGTCTGTCATCGGCCGCGGTCCCGGCAATGATGAAGAGATCCCGGACGAGCCCCCAATTGTGAGAAACGTAGCCCACTTAATAATAATTTACACCAAGTCAAACTCTGAAGAAGTAAGTTTATTTAACGTTCTTGCAAGATCGGGTGTCCTACAAACAGGCACACCGATCAACATATTCAGTTCATGTTTATACAATACAAATCCATTTGTCCACGCCTTTATTTTACATTATTGGTTATAACGTATTATGACACTAACCTATCCTATCGTTGCTACAGTCTCCTCCTCTGTTTACTTCTCCCCCTACTCTAACTTTCTAGCCCCGAACTCTTGTTTTTGTTTTACCTTATTTGGCTCTCCATTGTGTGTGTTTTAACTTGCAGCTGTCAGTTACTCATTCACTACATCCTTTGTTCTAACTCTTGCTGTTTTTCTTTTCTCTGGATAAGCACAAATTTTAACTGCTGTACTGTCTCAAGGTCTTTACTTACATACCCTTATCAGTTCTCTTTTTCAGTGATTTCATTATGTTGTGTAGAAATGACTTCTTGGTAATTTTCCACAAGCTGTAGAAATAACATTTCAGTATTTTTTATTCTCACACGATGTACACAGGAGGGCAGGTAACACTGCAACCCTGTAGACCGTGAGCTTGTTGCCAGGTTTAAGATCTTTGTCACGAAACACTCTTTTCCTCAGATGACCAAAGGCTGCGCTGGCACATTGGAGGCGATGCTGAGCTTCATCGTTGATGTCTGCCCTTGCTGAGAGGAGGCTCCCAAATAGATCACACACTGTAAGCTCACTGACTGCACAGGTATCTTAATTACACTTCCTCACACCCTGCTTCCGAGAAGGATTCTATTCCATTCTCCCAGCTTCACCTTCCAC
This sequence comes from Heterodontus francisci, assembly GCF_036365525.1. Lineage (NCBI taxonomy): Eukaryota > Metazoa > Chordata > Chondrichthyes > Heterodontiformes > Heterodontidae > Heterodontus > Heterodontus francisci. The sequence goes on from NW_027141741.1 coordinate 423,556, forward strand.
ACCAGCCCTTTTCATATAACTTTCCTTGACGGAGAATTCCCCTCCACCTGGCTGATGTGATCATCCACCAGGACAGGTCCATTTCCCACATTACTGCAATGCCCTCTGTGACCTTGAACTGGGACGATTTGAATTGAGCTTTCAAAGAGCTGGCACAGGAAGGCTGGGCCGAATGGCTGTCTTCTGTGTAGTAAAATACTAGCATTACAATATTACAGTACTATACAATATATTTATCAACGTCTTGCGGTTTAATGGCTCCGCCCGGTTGCTAGGGGCGGTGCCGCGGTTTAATGGCTCCGCCCGGTTGCTAGGGGCGGTGCCGCGGTTTAAGGTTCCCGAGTCCGCCCCCCAGTCCCTGGTAGATAGTTCCGAGGTGCGGCGGTTCCCGGGACTCCGACACGATGGGGAGTTGCTGTGATGGTCGGATCCTGGGCTCCCGGGCTCTGCTGTGCGCTCTGCTGGCGCTCGGGCTCCTGAGGGCGGCGGAAGGAAGAAAACTGAGATTTGTCAATATGGTGAGTGAGAAATTGAGAGTAATTAA